>NW_026607168.1:0-212500 GCF_029890125.1 Rhinichthys klamathensis goyatoka
ACAACAGCAACAAGAGGAAAACGAGCAGCCGCAACCATCTAGAGAGGACAACTCGACCCCTCCTGTTACGAACGGCCCTTTAGTGTCTAATGATGCCAGCATCAGCAGTAACCTGCAGGCCATGTCCTCTCAGCTCTTCCAGGCAAAACGTTGCTTCCGGCTCGCACCCACCTTTAGCAATGTTCTGCTCCGCCCTGCGGCTGCCACTAACCCCACCCCAGACTCAAACCCCGCCCCAATACAAGAAGCCACACCTCCTACTGGAGAAACACCGAAGCACATGAGTCCAGAGATCGCTAATGGAACCAACGACAAAGGTATATTGCATACAGTTTTCTGCAATTAATTTAACTTCGTCCATACATGCTTTTTATATACATTACACTTTTGAGCTTGGTAAGAAGTCTCTTATTCTCACCAAAACTTCATTTATTTGATTAAAGACACAGTAAAAACGTTAATATTGTGAAATATTATTACAATTTTAAAATAACTTTTCTGTTTAAAATTTAAGTGTCGTATTATCCTTCAGAAATCATTCTAATATGCTGATTTGGTGCTTAAGAATTTTTTAATTATTTAGATTAATATTATATACTATATATTTTTATTATCAATGTTGGCAACAGTTGCACTGCCTAATATTTTTTATGGAAACGATCAGGATTCTTTGATGAATAGTAAGTTCAAAAGAACAGCATTTTTTTTTTAAGAAATCTTTTCTAATATTATGAAACTATTTACTTTAAAAAATCTTACCTGACACCAAACTTTTGAAAAGTAGTAGTAGTACTTAAGAAATTTGAAGTTTGAAACTCTGATGTTACACTTCATTTATGTATAATCAAAGTCCTTCAGGTCCAATCAGTCTACAGGCTTTCATAGACAACTCATCAACTCATGTCTTTTAAGCACTGTTATTTTCTTAAGGGAGTGCATATTTAGTCCATACTTATAAGATTATTTGATTTGCTGTTTACAGATCCTGACTCTGATTCTGAGGACAGTGTTCACAGCAACCAGTCGCTTCCCAGTGAGAAAACCCTTTCTGAGCGACTGGAGATTCTGACCAATCAGGGTCTCATCCAGGTGGTGAAGGTCTTTTTGGATTGGCTGAGGACGAACACTGATATCATCCTCATGTGTGCTCAGGTACATCTGAAAATTCTGCATTTTCTTGAGAAAACCGTACAATAGTTTTTTTGTTGGTGTTGTTGCGTCGCTACACTTTAGTATACATGTTGGTCTTTGGTCTCAAACAGAGTTCTCAGAGCTTGTGGAACAGACTTTCAGTGCTGCTTAATCTACTTCCTGAGGGCAGCAAGATATTAGAAACTGGTGAGAGAAGTCATTATTATTATTATTATTTATTGAAGTTAAAATATCCTTTAATTTCCCTCATAACGCAATCTTTTTCTCTCGTTTTGTTGCAGATTTAGGTCTGAATAAGGATGTAACAGAACTCCTGAGTGAGTGTGAGCAGCCTGGTTTGGTCCAGACACTGCTGTTGCCCGAGGATCTTGCCCTTCGCCACCTTCCTGCCCTCAGCGTAGCCCATCGACGCCTGGACTTCACTAGCCAGAGACCCCCACTTACCCCTCTGGATGAGGTAACATCACACTTACCTCTGTGTCATTTGGAATTGATTTTTACTATTTGTTTGTCGTCAATAAAAATTGTGGCATTCTTCATATATTCTAATCATATATTTCATTTAGGATTTGAATTTTCCCTTGTTAATTTAGTAAAACTGTGGAAAACTGGGTTTTACCAGGTTACCAATGCTACCAGGTTACTGTTTTGTTTTTTAAAGAATACTAGATTTTTTCCTTTATTTTCCTTTAAAACATTAAGTATATATATATATAAAATCTTGTCTAATGTTTAAGATTACTATTCTCTTATGCTCATCAAGCCAACATTTAAATATATATATATATAGCTGCATCAAAAAAACTAGAAAAAAACAGTAATATTGTAAAATATTATTTACAATTTAAAATAATGGTTTTCTATTTATATATATACTTTAAAGTATAATTTTTTTATTTGATGCAAAGCTGAATTTTCATCAGCCATTACTCCTGTCAGTGTAACTACCTAGGCCCTAATATTTTTTTGCAACCTGTGATACTTTTTTCAGGATTTATTTATGAATATAAAGTTAAAAAGAGCTACATTATTAAAAATAGAAATATTTTATAAATTTAACACATCCTTGTTAAACAAAAGAATTCATTTCTTTCAGTAAAAGAAAGAAAATAATTACTGACCCCAAACTTTTGAACGCTAGTGTATATTGTTACAAAAGATTTCTTTTTTATGAAATGCTTTTCTTTTTTAACTTCTTATTCATTAAAGAATCATGAAAAAGTATCATCGGTTATAATAAAATATTAAGCTGCACAACTGTTTCCAACATTGATAATAAATGTAATGTAGTAGTACTTTTGAAAGCACAAAATAATGATATATATTGGGATGAATTATTTAGTGCTTTCAAATACTATTAAAAAACAGTTGGAATCATTACATTTCTTAGGATTCTCACTCATCCCTACTTGAGTGTCATAATGTATTGTTCAGGGAAAATCAAGTAGCTGGTTCCAGCTAATTAGTGTGCGGAGGATTTCATTAAATTACATAAGTGCAATATACAGTCATTGTCTTTTGCTTTCTCTCATGTTCTTCCTTTATGTCTTGTTTTCTCTGTGCTGTCCAGTGTGTGGTGCGCGTATGCTGCATTCGCAGCTTTGGTCCACTTCCTCACAAGTCTCCAAGGCAACGTGTTACACTTCAACCCAGAGGCGGGCATCTTCACCAGCATCAGCCAATCAGAGCAGGAGAATCTGATTCAGCAGGCCAAGGCCCAGTTCCGCATGGTAAAAGACATGATATTTTATTGTAATGGATGTAATAATAAGCCAAAGTATTAGTTTAGCAATAATAGCTTTGCTTCAATTTGCACTAGAAACTATTTTCTCTTAAAACAGTAAATCAGCTGATTTCTTTTGTGTATTCGGTGCATTGGCTCGTTTGGTGATTTGGTCTAGCTGTAGCATTTAAATACATGCCAAAATAGTCATGGAAAGTGCCTCTAAATGATAGGGTCTACACAGACATGTCTGCGGTAAAGAAAACGAGGCTTTTTCATAAAACCTCACCACATTTGTGAGCTTTTGCTTGAGAGCCTTATGTTGCCAAGCAACCATGCAGCCCTTACGGGTAGAACAAATGATGCTTGAAGTGCCACCTTGCTGTGCCGGTGAAGAGGCGGCCCTTTCTGGTACAATTTCATTAAAACCTTCAGGGTCTGCGAATGAAAAGCATGTCAGACTGCCAGGCATTCATGGAATAAGGCTGTAGTCAACAGCGCAGGTCTCTCATAAGACGCCACCAAATCATGACCACTGCAGTCAGCGTGAACTCTCTGTCCCTGCTGTTAACCCAGCTCAGAGTTTGAGAGTCCTGCTTTATTTTAAGAAGACTCTTCTGTTGGTTTTAGTTTGTAAGCTTTAATTCAATTCCAGTTTTATTTATTTGTTCCTTCAGTCAACTCTCTGTTAACAGTAAAACAAATATAAGATCTGTTGTTTTCCGATTGGCAAAATGTGTCTGATATCTGACCTACATCTAAACACTTCAGAATTTTTCGTCATTGTCACGTGTCAGTAGTGTTAATTTCATTAACGAAAAGTACGACGAAAAATGTTCGTCAGCGACCTTTTATTTTCATGACTAAGAAGACATCGGTCAGTAACCGATACCTGTGACTATAATAACATGCAATATCGTAGACGAATAGGGGGGGGGGGGGGGGGGGGGCGGGGGGGGAGAGGAGACAAAATATTACAAACTGATGTTCAAGCCTCTACTAGCTTTCATGCTTGCTGTTGCCAGATGTCACGAGCAGCCGTGGCTCGTCTATATATTCATACAAAACATAAACCTCTATATAAGCTGAGTCATTAATAAATTGTAAATGTGTTCAGCATTCTGCAACGAATATTTTTTGGATTTTCTAGACCATTTTAAGTCGCAAAGTGAGCAGGATATATTAAAATTTAACGTATGGCTTCGGTAGGCGTGTATCATGATACTAAGCGGGACAGCCGGTCTCAGAGCCCTCTCCAGCTCTACAGCGCCCCAATTATATTCACGTTAGCTTGCGTAAACCCCGCTTCAGACCAAGACGATAATAATCCGCTTCAGCTATGTGTATATTAAGCCCCCTTCACACAAAGCGTTGATTCCATAAAATTGCTAGAGAGCCTTCTGTGCGAACGCAAACTCGACCCAGGATGTGGATCTAATAATATTGTTGGGATCAGTCCCAGAACTCCTGTCTTTGGCCGGGGTTTTAAATGCAGATCAACGTTCAGTTCACGTTGCACATTAACAAAGAAGAAAGTTTGTGTTCTTCAAGAAACAAAGGAAGGACAAAAAAATGTCGCAGACATGCTTTAATGTTCAAAAAATCAATATATTTTTCACATACTGTACATTATTGTAGCTCCTCATGCCCAGTCTTTCTAAAACACGTCGATTTCCACAAAGCCCCTCCTTCTGAAAAGCATAGTGTTCTCTGATTGGCCAGCTGACTCAGTGCGTTGTGATTGGCCGAACACCTCATGCGTTTGTCGGAAATGTAACGCCCCCTTACCATTATCACAAGCTTCAGCTTCCAAAGCAATTATAAATACAGTTAATAATGTTGTCAGTTTTATCATATCAGTTCGAGCCAGAGTCGGATTCTGTAAATGCAGATGACCAAACCGATCGTTCAGAACCTGACACTCATATGTCTTTACAGTACACAAGCCGCCGTTCAGCTGAACATCACAAACGCCAGCAGTTTGAAAGCGCATGCTGCTTCAGCTCTGCTTGAGCGGAACACTACATCTATGTTTGTCATCTTTTCACCAAAAGTTATAAGCGGAGAACAGAGGATACTATGTTTGCAAACAAATCCATCTCTGCACTTTTGATCGTAAGAACGACAAACAATATGTTACTCTACACTGCACAAAACTCCGCATTTGAACAGTCAGCAAATAATACTTTAACAAATTATAAAACATACTTACAGGCTCTGATTCAGTAACGCCAGATTACCCTAGCCAATTTAGAATTGCCTTATTTTTTAGAAAATAGCCTTAGTGCACAGCCGGCCTTGTACTCTCCCAGGTTCAGGACACTGTCCTCCGTAAAATGCGCTTCACACACATGAACATTTGGGTTGTACTGTCCTGGAACAGTGTTGTAACGAAATCTTAACCACTGATTCCTAATTGCCTCCACTTTCGGAAGGCCAAATAAAGTGCAGCTTTTGCTTTCATATAGAAACACACAGCATCTCCACAACATGGTGGCGACAACACTACTGACCACTGAAGTCACGCCTTCTTTCTTTGAGTATGCATTTGGGTGGCGTTATGCAAATATTTCCACAGAGTGACGTAGGTCTGCGAGGGAGAATTCGATCTAGGTGTTTTAGCTAGATCTGAATCTGCCTTCTCTTTTGAATAGAATAAATCTTTTTATAGGAGACTTTGAGCTTTGTAACTTAGCAGATCTTATACACGCACAAACAGCTACATAACACACTAAAGAAAAAGGAAAATATGTAAACGCATCATATGACCCCTTTAAGGGAATTCTATGCATGATATCATAAACAAGCGCTTAGACCCAGATTCTGCCCTACCTAAATTTATGGTCACGAGCCGCTACTGATCATGAGCTTAAATCCCCCAATCAGAACTTTCCTCTTAAAAAGATACATTTTCTGCCAGGTGTTTTACTTAATCTTTGCAAACCATGCATATGAGTTGACATTCTATTGATTTGTGCTTATGTGATAAAGTGCAATAATTCTGATGTAATTAAAAAATACATTTCTTAAATGACAACAATTTTTGAGATTATAACTTTCAGCAAAATAATCATGATTATCAATTTAACCATTATGCAGCACTAGTTTTCACTGACTAAAACGGCCAAACATTTAGTCGACTAAAACTTGACTAAACAAAAACATAAGGTTGACTAAATATGAAAAAGAAAAAAAAACTCAAAAGAACATTTGACACAGGACTAAGACTAAATAAAAAAATAGCTGACGAAATCACACTACGTGTCAGATAGTCTTAGTTCCGCTCTGAAACCATCACATGACATTTGAGGTTAGTGGAATCATAGGAATTTGTAAACATGAAATTTTTAAAATTCAATGTTTGAATCTATAAAATGTCAGAGATCCAAAGATGAACTTGGAATATATGGAGGGTTTTATAATGTTGTAGGATAGCAGCAGTAGTTTATCCATTAATTTTGGACCATTTTATTGATCCTGCATTTTTCATAATGGATATTTCGGTCTGTAAGAAATTTATGGTCACAGACAATAATATTGACTGCAAAAATGTCCCTTTTTAAGGATCAACCTCTGCTGTCAGTGTCAAGTGTTTTGAATGGAAGTGTACACAAGAAACTAAAAACAAGAAATATGCATGGTATAACATATAAATCTGAAGCAGGAGCATGACTAAACTTAATTGGCACAATAAGGGCATGTTGTGCAAATAAATGTAATCTCCAAAACCATCTTAAAATTTACAAAAGATCCAATGCTTCTAGTTTCTATTTAATACTTATCTCTCTGTCCTTATATTTTCCGTCACTCTTACAATATTACCTTAGAGTTGAAATGTGTGAAACTGCAAGGTGCCCTTTTTGTATTTTACTTCCCAGAATTGTAAGGTTATATTTATCTGTGGTTTAACCATTAATCTCTTTAAGTGCACTCTAAGGTTATTCTTAAAAAAAAAAGAGAAACAAATCACCACTCTTTTTGCGTTTGTGTTTTCCTGTCTATTTACTGTATACTGCTCTTGCATGTTTTTTTCTCTTCCTCTTTAAGGGCAAAAATATATTTAGCTGCTTATTCACACCTTGTGTTTACTAAGGGTCAAATCTGAGTAATGTTTTGAGGTTACACAGAGGTGATATTGACCTTGCCTCATCTCATCCACAGGCGGAGGAGGAAGCTCGCAGAAACCGGCTCATGAGAGATATGGCCCAGCTGCGGCTACAGGTCAGACCAGCTGTTGGGTTTATTTTTAACTCTCATTAATGCACATCGTCTTCACAGCATTTATCCAAATGGACTCAATTAATTGGAGCAGTAATGGACCATTTCCTTGTCTCTCTCTCTCTGCAGTTGGAGGTCTCTCAGCTGGAGGGCAGTCTGCAGCAGCCCAAAGCCCAGTCCTCCATGTCTCCTTATCTGGTGCCAGATACCGCTGTTCTCTGCCAGCACCTGGGGCTGCTCAGACAGCTGGCTGCCAGCGGCTGCTTCATCATCATCATCCCTCGCACAGGTCAGTCCACGAGTCCAAATGAGGGAAATCTGGACATTTCAGGAGAGCCTGGAAATGTCATGGAAATTAATTAAATCAAACTAAAACTATTAAAAATCATTTTCAGACATTTAAATTAAGCTAAAATAATGCAGTCTCGTCCGACTCATAGCGTATACTTTACATTTTCGGTCTCCGGTGTTTCTAGTACAATTAGTATATTTTCAGAGCTGATAATGTAACGTTAAAGCTATTAAAATTGTTTCAAAAAGCACATGGCTCCATAGTGCCATCACGTTACAATGTCGCGGTGACCGTCTTTTGTCAGTGCCTCACCCGTCAAAGTTTAATAAGTACGTAGATGACATGAAGCTGCCCGAAGTTAGCTACATCGAAAACAGATGGGTGCTCATATGTTTCATCCAGCTCCCGATCGGGTGGTTTTGTCCTCAAATTTATAAGTGTGTCACGATACGGTGGTAGGAGCGAGGACTCAAATGCAGGTTAGGGTTTCATTTCTTTGTTTTATTTTATTATTTAATAAACACAACAAAGGGGGAAAAAACTGAGCCGAACACACTTGACTGGACTTGACGTGACTGGACTGGACTGGACTTGACTTGACTGGAAACAGGGAAAACATGAAGGGATGGAGGGTCTTCAGGGTCGTCTTATATTCGGAACAATACGGTACTTTCCAGGAATTTCTTCAGTTTATTGATGTTGTTGTGCCAGACAACAATAGCACAGCTTAACGTTAAGCTGCGCTCATTTTAATTTTTAGTAATGTTCAAAAAGTTTCTGTTTAATTCAGTCGCTCTTTTTTTTACCGTTTTAACAATGGTTTCCTATGGAGAGCAGAACAGGACAGCATACAAACGGAAGTTAGAATCCATCGTTTACTCAGGAAAAAGTATGATGAAAAACTAGACATGATTTTCTAATTAGAAAAATAATGAAACTGTTGCTTTTAGAACTAACTAAAATAAGTTTGATGAAGTACTAAAAATACAAAAATCTGAAATAAGAAAATAAATGAAAGTAAATGGTAAATGTACTGCATTTATATAGCGCTTTCACAGACCCAATGGCCACCAAAGCGCTTTACATTTTGCCTCACATTCACCCATTCACTCACTCATTCATACACCGACGGCGGTGTCAGCCATGCAAGGCGCCATCCAGCTCGTCGGGAGCAGCGGGGGTTAGGTGTCACACACACAGCTGGGGTTAGGTGTCTTGCTCATGGACACCTCGACACTTGGTCAGGTGGAACCGGGGATTGAACCACCAACCTTCCAGTTTGTAGACAACCTACATGAACCACTGAGCCACTGCCGCAATATAAAAATATTTTAAAAAATGACAAAATTACTGAAACTTAAATTGCAATGAAAACTAAAAAGACACTATAAAAATATAAAGCTCATTCATGTTTATTATTACAAATTCTGTAACAGTATATAAACGTTGCTAAAATAACTGCACAAACTAGTCTGTAAACCATTTTATGAAATCATTCTGAATGATTCATTAACATGTCAGTGTGACTCAAAATGATTTTAAACAATCCTTATTCAGCCTAGAAACGGGAAATTACATGTAAAAGGAAATTCATTGGTAAAAAAGAGTGGGAGCCTTGGCATCTGAATGGCAGCCCTCTGATTTTATGTGCAAATATTTTTAATAGCCTAACAGTTTTTACACTAGTTTTTTTTAATTACTACACTTTGAATGATTTAGAATCGAAACTTCTCCAGTTTGGCACCTCATATGTACCGTAATGAAAAATTATCTTAAATGGGCATTTTGCACAGAAGGTGCTAACCACCAGGAGTGATCAATCAATATATATTTCTGATCTCTTGCAGTGATTGATGGTCTGGATATGCTGAAGAAAGAGAACTCTGGAGCGAGAGATGGCATCCGGTTCCTTGAGACAGAGTTTCGGAAAGGGAACAGGTACATCTTGAGCTCAGCAGACACTAGGATTGTAGCTCTGTTTGTTCCAGACTGCAGACCTGTAGAGCATGACGTCTGATTCTAACGGCACCATTAAACAGTCAAAGTCAATGATTGAATGTGTCACGCATGAGCATTTATTCGTACTTATTATGCAACAGGTACATCCGCTGTCAGAAAGAGTCGGGAAGAAGCTTTGAGAGGGACAAATTAAAACGACAGGACATAGAAGCCTGGTAAGCCCCGTCATCTTCACTTCTTGTTTCAGAGCAAAGTGATTTTAAATTCAGTCGTGAAGCCCTGTAGGGTTTTCTGCAGACAGCATCGCTGCATTGATTGTTCCTGTTGGCAGGCACCTGTATAAGATGGTGGACAGCTGTCGTCAGCTGACGGGATCTCAGAGCAGTGGAGATGAAGACACCGCTGGCATGGTGACCATTTTGACAGGACACTCATTGGAGGAGCTGACTGAAAGATCAGCTTCCATGAAGGTCAGTTGTGCATTAGAAGACTCCAAATAGGCTTTTATAGTGTGGTATTGGTTGGCAGTATGACCAAAACTTTATAACGGTATGAGATTGTATTAGAGCTGCACGATTAATCATTTAAAGATCGCGAACTCGATTCAAACACCCACGTGATCTTATTCCTAAATGACAACAATTCGCCTGTGTCTATTAAACCTTTGACAAGTACGATCACACGAAACATATCAATCTGCTTTGGTGCTGCCGCTGAGCCAGAGAGAGCAGTTGCCATGTTTATAATAAAACAGCTTCACTAACAGTCTTTTCAACCACACAGTGTCATTATTTCTGATACAGTAATTCACAGAACCACAGAAGTACTGGGATAAAAGTTTATAGTTCAGATATAAACACTGATATCTTCGGTTGTGATCAAAATAGAGCAAATCACCTTTTGAAAGTAACTTGATGCTTCAAATGAAGATTGTATCATTTACATTGTCACACCAGTAGCTGACGACAAGCGACTGTTAAAAAAAGTATTTGTCGTCGAATCATTCATTCAAGAGATCCATTTAAAATGCTGATTCATCTGGTAATGAAACAAGTCTTTATAAGTGAGTCATTGATTCATTCAAACCAGTTTTTTTTATTATTAATTCAAATTAAATAAATATTTTTAATTAGACTGCTGTAATTTTGTCAGAATTTCTCGAATTTTACATGTTGTATTCTTACATGTATCTATTCTCTAATCTCTTAAATAGAAAAGCTACGCTTTTACATAGTTACTCCCCAACACTGTCATGCCACCCAGACCGAGTAGAATTATCCAGATTTTTCTCTGTAAGAACCATTGGGGTTTTGGTCGTAGTGTCCGTTTGTATGATGCAATGGTGTGTTTACACAGTTTTTCTATTGGTCTGGCTGTAGGTGTCTGTCCAGGCGGTGGCAGCGGCAGGCATGGAGCTGAAGAACATCACCGAGTTCTACCGGCAGTGGAAAGAGATGGGCTGAGAGACGGCGTGGGACGCAAGGGGTCGGCTTGGCATTCAGCTGATCGCACACTCACTCCCCCTCTCTCTCAATCTCTCACTCTCTCTCTCTCTCTCCAACTTTATCTGTATCTGTGTCTCCATGGGAAAAAATACTCAAAAGATGGAGGTTTGTAAGGAAGGGAGGGTGCAGGAAGTGTTCGGAGAAAAGAGAAGTCAGATGCACAGGGGCTTTAAACGAACAACGGCGCATCCTCGACCCCGACACAGGAGGATTAAAAGCTACAGGGTGAAATAACTCCGTTTAAGTGCCCCTGGTGCGCTATAACCAGGCATATCTGCCGATGAAATGAGTGTATATGTTTTGAGAGAGAACAAACATTCATGTGCATATACGTCAAAAACAAACCCATAAATTGAAATGTATAGAACAATGTTTTTGGATGACTTTTTATTTCCGTCTTTTCGCTACGGTCATGGGGTTGCACTGCCACGTGGATGTGTGTTTTTGACTGCAGCGGTGAACACCGTCTAGCGTTTACCCTTGGTTCCTAGGGTCACGAAGGATTCAGGGTATAGGGTGTACACTTCTTTTTGATGATTTGTTCTTTCTAACGTGGCTTTCCCCCACCAGTTTTTTTTTTTTTTTTTTTTTGCGGTGTAACTTTGTGATTTAATGTATTGTGTTATCTGTGTATGAGCAGGAAGTCTGGCAAATGGTTGCTTTTATTTGATTTTATTTTTGTATGTCGTATAGTTGCCTTTATATGCTGTGCTGAACACACAGGAATGAGGTTGGGTGTAGAGATGTTTCTTTCTGTTATGGCATAAAGAAACGACTCAGAGTTACACACATCTGATTCTGTGCTTACAGATGTGGAAGTGTTTCTGCTCGACTCTAAACATGAGATTACTACTCAGCAAATCTAGTCGCAGCCATTCGCCATCACATTCTCATAGTAATTGTCCCATATTGCACATCGCAAAGGAATCCAGTGTATGTGTGAGGCAGTGCGTTAAACAATAAAATATTTCATTTAAAAATGATCTGTTTTGTCCCTGTCATGGTTTTCAAATGCATGTCAATTTGAGTCCAATTTTAAATCTATAATTTAAAAAAAAAATACAATTTAAAATAACTATTTGAATATATTGTAAAATGTAATTTATTCCTGTGATTTCAAAGCTGAATTTTCAGTATCATTACTCCAGTCTTTAGAGTCACATGATCCTTCAGAAATCATCTTATTGTATTATGTATTCTTTAATAAAACGAAACTTCAAAAGAACAGCATTTCTTTGAAATAGAAATATTTTGTAGCATAATATCACAAACGTTTGAATAGTTGTGTATTATGGAAATTATATTTTGCCTTTATTTTATTTGAATTATTTTCTAGCAGAAAACATTAAGTAAACATCAAAATATACTGTATATTAAATATATATATATATATATATGTATATAATAAAAAACTGTTTGAATTTGTAATGTTTGCAGGTTTAAATAAATGAACTCAGTAGGGGCTAGCTATAGTTTGAGACCAAACGTTCATAATTATTGAGACATTTTCAGTTCCAGCTATAGATAGAAAAAACTAATTGTGTATCTAATGCTTTAAAAATGCAATGGGATGCTATAAAAATAAAATCAAGGGATTTCTATATTCATGGCAAGCAGCAAACATGCTAACCTGTTCCTTCTCTTTCTTACGGGGTCTGTCTTTTAGGATCTATTTGGTGTAAGTGGGTCTCCGTTCAATTATTTCCAGCATCTCATGCCCTCAGCCGCGCTGGGCTCTCTGCCAAGGTCTCATTGTGGCATTATGGCCAGTTCTCTGGCAAAAAAACCAGTGCCACACTGTCACAGAATGGCCGGGCTCTGCCCCACTTATAGGGAAGAATTATTTGCAGTCTGGTCCAATGACCAAATGTACCCTGGGGTTTCAGCGGAATGGAGGATGGATGGGGAAATGATCCCATAGCTGAAAACCAAACAGTGCCGTTCAAATCATCAATGTTCAATGTTTTGTCAAGCGCTGTTAGACCGCTGGGGTGGGGGGGACAACATGGCCATTTCCAATAAAGAAGTGTATGTCCGGAATTTACGCAACACTTTAAGTTTTACAGTGAAAGTGGCTGCATGGTTAGATATAAGCTAAACGTTTAATATTTGACTGTTTTACGATGGATGTTTAACGACCCACAGTAACATGCAGTAATGCAAATTAACTAGGCCTATCAACTTTTAAATGTAATGAGACAAGACAAGATACGTTTTTTTTATTTTGTTTTTTTATTGTTGACATATTAGACATACAAACAAGAGTGAATGTGTGCATATTTTTAAATAAAATATTATTTGCAAATAGTTTAAATGGATTACACAAGCATATGCTAGAGTTAGACCTAGAACTTCTTTTACCGTCCTTATTTCTTATTTATTTCCTTAAATCCCTTTTAGTCATTTCATTATTTAATTTACTTACCATTTTTTACTTTTACTTGTCTTTCTTAGAAACAGAGCGAGTGCGCTAAAAGTAGTTGAACGGGTTTCGTGTTTTGTTCTCGCTGGTCTCCTGATCTCGAACACTGGGCTGCTTTCATGTCTCCATCCAATGAGAGAATGCTCGTGGACGGAGGGTGGGATTTCTACTGCTGTTTGTGTTCCTTTCTCTTGGAATGTGAAGGACACACAAAGCCTGAATGATTCTCGGGGATGTCCATTAACGTTAGATTCTAGTTCAGCCATGGATGTGTAGTTATTTCGCGCTTCTTTTTCCCATTAACTGTAACTTTTTCGGATCCCAAACTGGCGACCTCACATCTCCAACTGGCACGCGCAAATGATCTCATAGACCAGATCAAGCTCAAAGGTTTGGACTTTAAATTTTCTCTTGCACATTGAGCGTTATGTTGGTATTTAAATCCATAATGTCAGATTTGTTGCCGCGCAACAACAATAGTTCTTCGAAAGATATATTTAAAGGAATGCAAAGAAAATACTTGGTCAACATGTCATGTTCGAACTTACAGTGGCAGTGAATTTCACAACAACCTAAAATCTCACACAAACACTCCACAAATATGTAATTTTTGCGAAGTTGGTGAGGAAAAAGTAGAAGTGTAACGTTAATGTAGCTCAACAGCAAAGTTTAGGGCTGCAGTTTGAATGTTCAAGTTTTGAAGAGTAGATCTCATCAAAAAGTTACAGTATAAGTTTGGGTTTCTAAAGTTGAGGAAATGAGTTTGGCATTTTGTGAATTGTGGAAGTGTTGAGTTGACAATTATACCCATGGGTGAGAGGGAGAGGGAGAGAGTATATATATATATAGCGTGGATATAATGGGAGAGCATGGTTGCTTTTGCAGAACTGCCTGTCTTTTCCTCGAACACATATGGAACATAGTCTATCCCGTACATTAGTCCACGTGAACAGGCTTCTGTAAGTAATACAGGGCCTCTTCCAAACCCTCATTACTGTAGTACTGACAGCATCCGTCTGTCTAGGTCTCTTTTCATGCTGGACACCCTTCTGAGTTCCATGTTTCCACCAGAAGATATGAAGAAAGTTGTAGGCTACTTCTGTTGTACCTTTATACAATTGTGTGGATTCTATAGTTTGCCAACTTTCTGAATCTTTATTAGTGGCCATAATGCAGCATTTTGTAATATGGTGATCCCCTTGTGAGGGACCCCCTTCTTAGAATATAAGTGCTATAGATTCTCATGAATGCAGTTCCATTTATACGATTTTAGAAATAGTAAGCTTAAGCATGATATTATAAAGACTAAATTAAATAACTGACAAACAGTCATTGTACTAAAGACAAAGGAAATTGCTAAAACATTATCTGGAAAAGATTTAGTTTCTATTAAAGTCAGCATCTGTTTTGTTAATGCATGTTCTAGATCTTATTGTGAATGATTCATCCATCTGTTAGTTTAATTTTTCATCTGCAAGCTTGAATTTTTGAGCGCCCCGCCCACATCTGTCACACTTGTATTACTAAGTCCGTGAGGCAAACCCCCAAATTTCAGAAATTTGTCTCATAAGAGGGCACCAATGCTACTCTTTTTTTATTCAACAGAGGGATGTCCCTGGACCACAAAAATGCATGATAGCAATTCTTAGTGGGTAGCTTAAGGTAAAAAAATCACCAATTTTATGTTTGACCCCCCAAACATTAGGCAAATTCCATTTACGGTCGGTTATTTCTATAATTCATTATTTTTGGTACCAAAACATTCATACTTGATGATATCTAGGTTGGAATTTTGTCGAAATTTTAACTTGTTTAAAAAATATTGTTATTGTGATTTTTGTTTTTTTGTTGCAGAAAACATAGTGGTGTACAGCTTTAACTCATTGTTTTAAACTTAAGACCAGTCTGTAAATGCCTCCGTTTAACAGGTAAGAATGAATTTTGCAATGAGGGCGTGGCTATCGAACAAACGCTCTCTGGCTATTCAGCGACTCGCAAGCTCGTTTAGAGCGGGGACCAAGAGTCCCCACAGAACCTTTCTGAGGATGCTAGGCCTCATGGCCTCTGCTTCATAAGTACGTCCGCAGAGTATGCTACACATACTGCAGTACTGGCTAAAACCACAGGTTTCCCCCCAATCATGGCGCTAAAGCCATCTCTATATCAGGGTAAACCACGGCTGCACCAGAGTCCTGGTCGAAACCCAGTCTCTTGGAGTCAGGGGTGAGCTTGGACCAGCACGGAGGGACGGTTTCATATCAACTGCCTAGAATTGCTGGTGGTTTTAAAACCTTTCTACCACGTTTGTCAGGTCACCATGTCCTGGTCCACACAGACAACACAACAGTAGTGTCCTATATAAACTGCCAGGGGGGGGCTCAGGTTGAGACGACTGTACGAACTGGCCAGAAGTCTCCTCTTATGGGCAGAAAACAACCTACGCTCGCTGAGAGCAACGCATGTTCCACGGAAACTGAACCAGGAAGCAGATATGCTGTCCCGGGGCAATGTGTCCCCAGGGGAATGGACCCTCCATCGCCAAACAGTTCAAATTATCTGGAGTGTTTTCAGGAGGGCAGAGGTCAAATTCTTTGCCTCCAAAGACAACTCTCACTGCCCAATATTTTTCTCGAAAAGCAGGAATGCGTTGGCCCACGAATGGCCCAGCCTTCCCCTGTATGCCTTTCCTCCAGTCTTGTTCCTCCCTCAGGTCATAAAGAGGATCAGGGAGGGCAGACACTCAGTCCTACTAGTGGCCCCTCTCTGGCGGACCCAACCTTGGTTCCCCGAGTTGATTCTGCTGCTCACAGCAGCCCCATGGCCAATACCCCTGAGGAAAGACCTAGGCGAACAGGAAGATTTGGCACCCCCCGTCCCAAACTATGGGCCCTCAATGTGTGGCCCCTCGACGGGAGCTAGTGGAGCTCCCAGCGAGTGACCTGAGCACAATCAATGAGGCTAGAGCTCCGTCCACAAAGACGCCTCTATGCTCTTAAGTGGTCTGTGTTCTCTGGCTAGTGCTCAGCAAGAAACCAGGACCCAAACCTATGTGAAGTGTCACCAGGACCCAAACCTATGTGAGGTGTCACTGATACTTTTCTCCAAACTCATTCAACCCTGTTTAAAGCACAAGTGATCACTCTCTCTGCTCTTCCCACATCGAAAGATGAGCAGCAATTACACCTACTCTGCCCGGTACAGACGCTCCGCTCAGTACAAACAGTCAGAGCAGCTCTTTATGAGCTTCGGTGGTCGCACAGTGCTTGATCACAAAGCAAAGATTATGCCAATGGCTGGTGGATGCTATGGCTTTAGCATATGCCTCTATTGGCCTGCAATGCCCCATAGGCATCACAGCTCCCTCCACTAGAGGCATGGCCTCCTCCTGGGCATGGTCCAGTGGAGTATCTATTGCCGATATATGTATAGTGGCCGGCTGGTCCTCGCAGTCCATCTACGCCAGGTTTTATAACTTGGAAGTCCCTGCACTGCAGGCACATATCCTTTCTGTGTGATGAAGTCAGCCTCATTGAGCCAGGCCCATCATAATTAGGGCTTTTGCCCGTTCAACACGTCATGCCAAAATCCTGACATCAGAAGATGTCGTTGCTCTTATCATAGCACAGCGTGATTGGGTTGGTTCCCCATAGCGTATAGCTACGCAATACATATGACCGTTCGAAGGGAGATATATTGAACCATATTTGCACAAAATATTATTTTGTGTTAATATAATTCCAAAATTGTGTTATATTTTCCTTATTTTGTTGTATATTTTCTGTCCTAAAGAGCTTATATATTTTATTTTATTTTTAATTTCACAGTGATATCATCATAAAAGAGAAGATCTAAAGCAATAGATATGTCAATATAACAGTTTATCAATGTTGAGATTTAGTTTGCATAATTAGAATTTTTCAGCACAGTTAAATGTAAAATTGGTATTTTTCATACCTTAAGGCTTAAGCTACCTACATGGCACTGCTATCATGCATTTTTGTGGTCAGGGGGCATGCCTGTTTTGAAAAATAACCATTAGAATTGGTGCCCTTTTTGATACCAATTTTCTCCCCGCCTCACGGACTATATGTCACATTACGGAAGTAATGATCTGTTGAAACGTCCGTTTCATCGTGACTTGGAAAAAAAGATGACATCTTTTTTCTGCTCACTATTCGTTAAATGTATGAACCATTTCAATAAATACTGCTCCAAAGCTGTTTTACAAAGAATATTACCTTAAAACTCTCAAGATAAAGACGCCAACTCCAAAAAGAAATCCAGGTGCAAATTATACTGTATGTCACAATAAAAAGGAGATACTTAAAAATGATATGCAGATTTGGTTTTAAAAAGTTTTGGTATAAACTATGGCTATCAATAGAATCAAATAATCCCAATTAAAGCATACATAATATCTTAACACGTTAACTCCGACATCTCTAAACAAGTTACATTTTGTAAAATCTTTTTTGTGTTGACTGTTTTAAATATGGAAAACCAAAAAGCAACGTATTACCACCCAGACACCTAGAATGACAGCATGTTAAAACCATTCAGAACACCATAGAAATGGCACAGCAACCACAACATCCTTGCATCTTTCGCACAGGCAAAGCACCACTTATACACCGATGCCTATATGCTGTTGATCCTCCATGTGCTGCCAAAACAGCGCTGACCTACCCTGGCATGGACTCTACAAGAGCCCCGAATGTGTCCTGTGGTGTCTGTCTGGCACCAAGACATTAGCAGCAGATCCTTCAAGTCCTGTAGGTTACGAGGTGGAGCCGCCATGGATTGAACTTGTTGGTCCAACCGACTGAGATCTGGGGAATTTGGAGGCCAGGGCAAGACCTTGAACTCTTCACCATGTTCCTCAAACCGTTCCTGAACAATGTGTGCAGTGTGGCAGTGTGCTTTATCCTGCTGAAAGAGGCACTTCCTCCAGGGAACACCATTGTCATGAAGTGGTGTACCTGGTCTGCAACAATGTTTAGGTTGGTGGCACGTGTCATATTTACGTTCACATGAATGGCCAAACCCAGGGTTTCCCAGCAGAACACTGACCAGAGCATCACACTCCCTCCACTGGCTTGTCGTCGTCCAACAGTGCATCTCTTCCCCAGGATCACGGTGCACATGTACATGGCCATCCACCTGATGTAAAAGAAAACAGGACTCATCGGACCAGGTGACCTTCTTCCACTTCCAAGGTCCAATTCCAAAGGCTTCCGTGCCCATTGCAGGCGTTTTCAATGGTGGACAGGGGTCATCTTAGACACTCTGATTGGTCAGCGGCTACACAGCCCCATACGCAGCAGAATGTGATGTGTCACCCACTGTGTTGTGACACATTCCTCACATAACCTTCATTAAAATTGTGTGGACTTGTGCCACAGTAAACCTTCTGTTGGCTTGGACCAGAAGGGTTAGCCTTCGTCTTGGGCGCCCAATACTCCGGTTTGTGGTGGTTTGTCCCTCCTCAGACCACTATTGGTAAAATCACCACTGCTGACCGGGATCAACACTCTAAAACACTGGGTTAAAAACAACCCAATTTGGGTTGTTTCCAACCCAATGGCTGGGTAAATATAGGACAGAGCACATGTTGGGTTAAAGGATTAGTTCACCTCAAAATGAAAATGTCCTGATAATTTACTCACCCCAATGCCATCCAAGATGTTTATGTCTTTCTTTCTTCAGTGGAAAAGAAATGAAGTTTTTCGAGGAAAACATTTCAGGATTTTTCTCCACACAATGGACTTCAATTGCAACCAACGTTTTGAAGTCCAAATCAATGCAGTTTCAAAGGGCTCTGAAGTGCAACATGACATCATGACTTTGCGTAAACATACACGCCACTTTCAAGTCAAATCTATACGCATTTTGAGCTATCCGCGTGTATGTCCACGCCGTTAAATGTCCGAGTGATTCCGCGTGTATGTGTACGCCGTTAAATGTCTGAGCGAAACGAAGCAAATTCTATATCTACATCTGGCGAGCGATATTTTTTTACCTAGGATGGTAGGGGAAGACTCATAAATGGTATTAACCCCAGTGACGGGTAGGTTTAGGGACGGGGTTGGGGTAGGTCATATATTTGTTTATACAGTAATGTAACGTTAAGTCAACGGCGTTGATAAACACGCTGAAAAGCGATTATGCGTGTTGATAGCACGCCAAAAATGGAAATACGAATTGGCGTGTCATACATACGCTATTTCATGAGATCAGTCTGTGAAGTGCTTCAAAAGACTCGGCACGTTCCCAGCTGAGGAATAGGGTCTTATCTAGCAAAACGATCGGCCATTTTCTAAACATTTATATACTTTTTAACCACAATTGTTCGTCTTGTGCTGGTCTGCGTCGCACCAGGGATTACGTCATCATGTTGGAACTGTCATGCATCACGTCATCTAAGTTATTTGTCTGTGTAATCCGGTTAAAAAAGGCAGGGAAGGGCGAAAAAATTCCATCCCGTTTTCTCCTCCAACTTCAAAATCGTCTGACATCTTTGTTTTAATTTATTATTATTATTCCAAAAAAAAAAAAAATCGTGACATTTCCACCATATTGACGGAGCTGCTCTCAACTGAAGAGGTTGCAAAAAGCCTGCGATAAATAACTCAATCCCTGGGTTGTTATGCTTACCCAAGATCTGGGTAAAAACTACCCAAACACTGGGTTGTTACGTCTGACCCAGGACCTGGGTAACAAAAACTACCCAAACACTGAAAAAATAACCCAAACAAATGACCCAAAAGGCTCAACCCAGGATTTGGGTTAAAAAAAGAAGAAGATTTTTTTACAGTGAACCCACAAGCCTTGCCGTTTCAGAGAGTCTCTGACCCAGTCGCCTTGCCATAACAATTCGGCCTTTGTCAAAATCGCTCAGATCTTTATTCATGCCCATTTGTCCTGGATTCAACACGTTGATTACGAGAACTGATTGTTTGCTTACCACCTATTCTACCCAGACATTAATATGTGGCGTTGTTCAGAGATGAACAACTGACTGGTCAGGGTGTTTTTACTCATCAGTGTATTTGCTTCATAAAAAATCTTGTTTTACCCACATGATAGTAACAACAGGGTCTTTAATTCCTTTTTGATGGTTGTTTGACTGTTCACTTCCAAAAAAAATGGAAGTTTCTTGTCATTTAAAGTTATAAGTGTTCCCAAATTAGTGTTCATATTCTGCTTCTTTTTGGGAACCCTGGCTATGACCCATGAAAAGCTCACTTTTATGTTCCTTTTCTTCTCACTGTTCCTGTGCATTCAGGATGATTTAGCCTACACAAACTACAGTCAGCATTTTTCAGGACGGGAGGAACTTTTTTTTCACTTTCATTCCCTCCAAAGTCTGAAATATAGCCCGCAAAGCATGTGATATTGTTTAAGCCATTGTCGATTAAGTGTACATTCTAGAGATGGAACGTAGTCAGGTGCAGTTTGGGTCCAGTGTGCATTAAAAGCTTTCGTTTCCAGGAAAAAGCCTCAGGCAAAATTTAAATGTTTCCTTCCAAAACAGGTTTTGGGTGTGCTAACAAAAATGTTTTCTATGAAAATATTTTTTTTAATTGGCCAATAAAAATTCGCAACAGCTTTTAAAACCTATGAAAAGTCATTCAAACTTGGTGGAAAATTTCTGTTCTCCCAGTATAGGCATTTGCATGATTATTTGTCTTGTGTCTGGAGGTGGTAGCCAGACAACAACTTCATGTATTAACATGACAATGGAATGCTCAGAGCCTGAGATAGTGTCCGTACGGTTACTGCAGTTACACGTGAGCCGAACAGAACACGCACATAGGCGCTCTATTGTCAACACGCACTGATAAAGACGTCCATTGAGGCAGATCTTGTGACACAATCACGAGCCAGAGAAAGAATGTCAGAATAGCTGTATGGTGAGATGTGGAGCGAGAAACACACAAGGACCCAGAAATCAAGGTCTTGAAGCATTTGTCTTGGTCTGATATGTTCTGGATTGGATTATGCAGTAGTTCGTGAGCCAATGTGAAATAAAAATTGACCTTATTTACCTTTTTAATGTACATTCCTGTTCGTATTATGAACAGTTCATCAGTGCATGTTATTCCAAATAGAAAAAGTGTTTGTCCAAGTGGTAAAAATGTCAAATTCCATCAAAATAACTTGCACAATGACTTTGCTTATTGGCTGACGTTACTTAGCCTTCTTGTTTTGTAAGTCTCACCCCATATTTTTTATTGTATTTAATACACCATTTCGGATTATGAGTTACAGTTAATTTCTGGCTAAAATATTACAAAACATTTTTGTACTGGAGTAATGATGCTGAAAATTCAGCTTTAATCAGAGGAATAAATTACATTTTAAAATATACTAGAATAGACAATAGTTTACACAATTTCACTGTTTTTACTCTATTTTGATCAAATAAACGCAGCCTTTTTAAGCATAATAGACTGTTTTTTGTTTTGTTTTTGTTATCTATCCGACCCCAATTTTTATGCATATTAGTGCATATCATTGGAAATGACTAAATATCATTCTTCCTTGTGTTCATTTAGTGAAAACTGTGTAAAACATGTCTTGAGTATTATGGGTCCCACTTTACACCAACTACTCAGGCAAGTACAGTGACATCCATTCACCTCTAGGTGTCTCTATATTATGCTAATTTATGCATTCGCTAAAACTTCTGGAACCATAAGGGCTTGGATAAAATACTTCTTTTTTTTTGCTTACACCACTGAGCCCTCTTCCAACCATCTGGCTTCATTCGTGTACGTAATGTTGCTTTTCACAATCAGTTCCTGATGGATAAAACACCCATTCTTTGAATATCCCATTTTTATCAGAAAACGGTCAATATGAATTGCGACAATACGGTTCTCTCTTTCGTTGGTCACAGTTGGTGGACACACACACACACACTCACACACACACATCAGCTTCAGATGAGCTCATTCTTGTTTTGACTCAAAGTGGTGTGTCATGGAATGTAGTTAGTCCGAGTCTAATCTAAACATCTCCACCTATCAACAAGACATGTTGTACGCAAAAAAACAAACAAACATCCAGTCAAACTGAGCAGTGGCAACTGGGATGAGAAATGTTTGCGAGCTGTTTGTTTCTGAATAACACGTTTCCCAGAGGGCATTATTGGGGAGAAGTTCATATCCAGTGTCAGATGAATTATGTTTATGTTTGACTTCCATAGAAACAGCTGATGAGACATTCCACAATCCGTTAATCCACAAGATCAACACTGGCCCATGGAATAATGACAGCATATTCCATGAATGGATGTCCAGCCCTGCACGATCTGACCGGGAGGAATTTAGCCTTTGTATCAGTTTACGCAAATCCGTTTGTCTGACAGGAGTAGTTCATCTAAAAATGAAGATTGTTATTGTTCAATCTCCCGCATGAAACTCTAAAGCCATATGACATTCGTTTATCTGTAAAGTGCAAAAGGAAATGTTTAGGCGAATGTTCATGCTGCTCTTTTCCATAATGTGAAGGCATACTGGACCGGTGTTGGTACTATTACACATCATTTTTGTTGATCATCATTTTGTTGAAAGAAAATTAAATATAAACATAAGATGGAAAAACTTTTTAAAAAACATGAGAAATGAAAAATGTTTAACTTGACTAAAACGGAAATAAAAATAAATTAAATCTAAATAGAAATATATTATACACAGAAATATACACAATTACTCAAACTTAAATTTAAATAAATCAATCCAAATATTATTAATTAAATATTAAATAATAAAATAGTATATAAAATATGATAAAATAACACTGATTGTGACAAAATGCTGATTTTATTACAGTAATGTAATATTATACTATTTTGTGCTTTTTAATGCTTTAAATTTAGATTTGTTTTGTGATTATTAGGCCACTTAAACAGTATCAATATTAGTTTGATTGATTTCGAGTCATTGAAATTGAAATTGTTCGCTTCAAGGAATAGTTCAAAATCTTATTCAACACTCACAAATGCTAATGAATAGTCTCATTTTTCATTTATTGTGGATAGTGGCATTTTAATTGATTTTTCATTTATTAAAAGATTGTGGAGAACAGTATAGGCAAATTTTATTATTTATATTTGTGTATATTAATTTGCATATATGACAACATGATGGTTCACTAATGAAACAATATCACCCTTTTAAGCCATTCAAAGCAAATATCCCTATACTGAGAAATAATTGAATCATAAATAGCTGGGGGGAAAATAGCCATGTCACCCAACCTTAATAACAATCCATTTAGTCAAATCCACAGAGTGTCTGCTAGCAGGAAGGCTTCTATGTAGAGGCATTGCTCAAGCATTTCCATCTGCTTTGTTTAGGCTGCCGTTTGTCCGTGTGCAGAAAGCGTGCTCATTTTCATACGGCTCCACGTGTCAACAGGAAACTCTGTGACCCTCACAAAGCACATTCTGTTCTAGTTTGCAAGATTGGCCCCTATGCAAAGCAAAGCACGGACCCCTTTAGAAAGGCAGGTACTTGGAGCTAAAGAGTTGAACTTCAGCTTCCAAGGAGATGGTTTTATTGCTCAAAAGTTGTGCAAAAATGTTTGCATGGAACAGTATCATGCAATACCACCAGTGTGCCAAGTTATGTTCCCAGCTATTGGTTGAAATACTCAAACTGGAGGCCCATACTGGGGTGTGTGAAGACAAGATATCTAGGATTGATTTGAGTGTTGAAGCTTTAAAGCACTATACTTCACAAGTCACTCTGTAATATAAAATGGAATATTAGTGTGTACTTACTGCATAAGATTATTATTATTATTTAATATTTAATTGAAATTGTTCGCTTCAAGGAATAGTTCAAAATCTTATTCAACACTCACAAATGCTAATGATTAGTCTCATTTTTCATTTATTGTGGATAGTGGCATTTTAATTGATTTTTCATTTATTAAAAGATTGTGGAGAACAGTATAGGCAAATTTTATTATTTATATTTGTGTATATTAATTTGCATATATGACAACATGATGGTTCACTAATGAAACAATATCACCCTTTTAAGCCATTCAAAGCAAATATCCCTATACTGAGATGCAGATGTGGAACTGTATGCAGTGATACGTATTTTAAAGTCACCATGAAATCAAAATTGACAACTTGTTTAATTTATGGATTATTGCAGCATTTATTAATAATGATTTATCTGCGCTCAAAATTTTTTTTGAATGTGCCCTCGTAATCTGGTATCAAAATAACTTCCTCTTCCTTGTGTCTCAGAACACTGACTGTTTCTAAGAACTGTTAGAGCAGCCGCAGTGATGCGAAGACTTTACCAAATGCTGATTGGCTCTTTTATTTAGAAGGCGGGACTTATTCCGCCATATTGCGCATATTCTCCCATTCATAGTAATATGAGTGCACCGTCTTTCTATATATAAAGTCTTTGGATACAGCATTCCAGCAGCGTCCTATAGTTATATACTGCAAATATTTTAGGTCATTCTGGGTATTCTTTGCATACAGAAAGTTCATACTCGCATACACAGTTTTATCAATGTTTTTGAAAGAAGGCTCTTATTGCTCACCATTGAGGTTGCATTTTATTTGATACTGTAATATTGTGAAATATTATAACAATTTAAAATAAAGGTTTTCTATATGAACATATTTTAAAATGTAATTTATTCCTGTGATGGCAAAACTGAATTTCTGCTTACAATTTTTGTGGAAACCATGTAAAAAAAAAAAAAAAAAAATTATAACATTATAAAAAAGTTTTTATTGTCACTTTTGATTGATTAAATGCATTTTTTCTCAATAAAAGTATTAAACTTTTGAACAGAAGTGTACTTTGTACTGCACACTACGTATTTTAAAACAGTAGATAGTGTGCCATCCATTAGATAAATCTGTGAATCTTTATTTGTGTTAAAATTGCATATTATCCTTTGTAAAACTGTTTTTAAACCATTTTTAATATTAATAATGCTTTGTTTTCTTTTTTCATTCTTCCTTATGTTTTGCATATTGTTAATATTAATATGTTTCACGACATTGGGTATCAAGTGGTACTAAACGCACAATGTAAAATCTGGGGCCTGAAATAAATCTATTAATTCAAGTGAGTTTTCTGCAGTAATCCAACTTACTTTTCAATGCATATGGGTGAACTAATGGGTTTGTCTCTCTCTCTGCAGTGTTTCCTGCGTGGCGGGGGGCTGGTGAGGGTCATGGTTGGGGCTGGACTCAGTGTGTGAGGTGGGAGGCTAGGGAAGGGGGCCCGTCCAGGAGCCTGGAGTGTCCGCTGTGGTGTGTCCTGTGTCGAGGAGGACGGGAGAGACTGAAGCAGGCCTGTCAGAGAGGGAGGGGAGCACTGCGCCTGCCCGCAGACATGCTGACCCTCAGACTTCCACAGCTCTTTGACATCCACCAGGTGCCAAAGGTGAGGACAGGACTATCTGTTTGACATACAACGGGAGCGTTTGAAACCGTTTAATATTGTAGTTCGGAGAACAGAACTGTTTCAAACGCTCCCTTTAAGGGAAATCCCTGGGAAATCCTGCATGTACTTGAAAGTTACGAGCCGAATAAGTGGGACTAAGTGGTGCAAGCCACCGTTTTCAGTTCTGCTTTAATCCTTCTTAAAGAAATTGAGTTCAGCACAGCACTGTTTCTGTAAGATTACATCAGATGAATCTGACTTGCATTCAGAATATTAAAGTGACCCTACCTTTCATGTATAGTGTTAGTGTGTAATATAACCGTTTTTTAAATGTAAAGGTCTGAAAAGTTTCAAAGATCAGTTATTGTCTCCCAAAAGAAAGAACCAATTCTGTTTTCCAATTCCGGTCTTACTTCCTTAGATGATGTTTAGAAGAACGCCTTTTTTCATGATTATTTAGATGTTTGCATGTATTTTAGACGTCCGTGTGCATCTTTGCAGGTGTTTAGAGAGGACGGCATCATGTCTGGGTACCGCCATCCCAGCAGCTCAGCCCTCGACTGCATTCTCAGCAGTTTTCAAATGACCAATGAGACGGTCAATATCTGGACCCACTTCCTGCCGACCTGGTAAAGAGCCCAGTTAAACATGTAATCTCCTTTTAGTGCCAGAGCTAGTAGTTTGTCAGCTTTGAAGCTTTGTTTCAGCTGCTTCGTTATGCAATTATGATCTAGCTTATAAGCAGACACTTTTATGCAATATCAGATTTTACAGGGACTAAACACATTACTTGAAAAGGATTATGTATTTGTCGGAGTGGGCAGTATGACCTAAATCTTGTTACAAGTAATTTAATATATGGTATATATCACATTAGTGTTATTAGAGCAGGCTCTGTTGTTATATCATATTGTTATTATTATATTTATGATTAGCTATGAATTTATGTATATTTCCAGTCATCAGTGTCACATGATCCTTCAGAAATCATTCTAATAGGCTTAATTCTAATTAAGCATATTGCATAGTTGTTTTATTTGTGATAACGCAATGAAACATCACAAATTGTGCAGACATAGTTGTTTTTTTTTGTTGTTTTTTATGCATTATTTTTGCATAGTAAAATAAAACCTATACTGTAGATTGCCTTTTTTGACAAATAATTTTGTCAGATAAATACCTTGACCAAGTTTAGTGTTTTGTTTTTCTTTGGTATTTAAAATTATTTTAAAAATATAAAATATTTTCCTCATATTTTGATTGTTTAATCGAACTTGTTGGGTCATAAAAAATAAATATCCCCTCTGGACATCACTTTTGGCTACTACTGTATATATATAGACAGACAGTTCAGAATCTGATTAGATGAGCCATATTCAAAGTCGTGAACTGATGACTGATAAACTGTGATGCGCTCTATCGTCATATCACCCAGCTGTACGTTAAAGACATAGTAGTAAAGGAAAAGGTCTAAAGGGGTCATGACATTATTTTTAATATATTCCTTGAGGTTCACTGATAATGTTAATAAAAAAAAATAAAAAAATTCCACCCTCATTCTGACCCTCTGTCTGAAATGATCTGTTTTTAAGGGGCTGCTCCTTTAAGGCTCGTCAATAAACAGCCCCTGTTATGATTGGCTAACGTCATCGCATGAGAAGCAGTATCAACGCCTACTCGCTATTACACACGAGTAAGTGTTTTAAAACCTTTATCCATGTAAAACCGTCAAAGCGATGCAGCTGTTGTGAGATCCAATATAGCTGACTGCTTCATCTGTCAACAAAAGTTTCTTTGCGAAATCTTTATTACACTGTGTCTCGTTTGCAAAACAATCTGCAGTCAAATTCTCTGAGCAAACATATAATCCATTAAAACGCCATTAAAAATAAATCATCCACTGGGATCCTTCTGAAGTCTGGACAGAGACGCAAACCAGCTGTTTAAACAGGACGCGTCACAGTGAACGTTCCTTCACTCTTCTATTTACTCTTTCTATTTTTCCTGTTGTCAGTGTAGACAGCGTCAGTGATTATAATATGATCTATTTGTTTTTCAGTCCCTCCAGAAAAACGCGATTATGCGATCGCATTATTTAGTGCATAATCAGCCAAAGTCCGCATATTAATGCGGGGGCCGCATTTTTTCAAATACGCCGCACTTTCGCCGCATAAATTGCCGATTTCCGCGCAAAATATGCGGGGCTTGCATGATTTCATAATCCTCGTTGCAAAAAAGTCACATATATCTTAGCAGAAAGTTGAAAAATGTTGCGTTTGCTTCACACAAGTGCAGCCATTTCCCCCTGTTGCCATGGGAACGTTATGAAGTGACGTAATTACGCGACGTGAACATCATCGAAAAGCTGTAAAACGGGAGCACACTTTATTTTTATATTTCATTTATTCATTTTTACAGAAGTTGTAGCATATTCCTTTTGTAAAGCTACAGAACTTGTTTGACTCATCAATGTTTTGTAAGTTTGATGTGTTTATTAAGGTCTGAAATAAAACAAGATGAGAAATTAAATATTCCCAGCACTTTCTGTGATGTAGTATGCTTGCTTATCATAGGAAGTAATAAGAAATGACTCTTTACATTAAGGTAGTAGCCTAGTGAGAACAGGGTGTCGGGGGAATCACTTTTTTTTCTCTTTTTCATCAAACTGCAGTTTTTGCAAGTTCCCGCAGTTTTTCCAAGTTCCCGCAATTTCATTGGATAAAATTGCATAAATATTCCGCATTTTTAAAGAAAACTGGCCGCATAATCAAGGATTTTTGCCCGCAATAATCACAAAAAAACTCCGCGTTTTTCTGGAAGGACTGGTTTTTGACGCGACGCTCACACCTGGTGGAGGCAAGTGTCAGCCATTAAGTGACTGAACGCCAGTGGGCGGGGCCTATGGTGCGATGATGTCAAACTATTCGTCGATGTCTTGCTCTGGAGGCAGTCTTATGCAAAAAAGCATTTGCCCGTGTGACATCACAAGTCCCCCAACATCCAAACAAGCTGTTTTTGGAGCTTGATAAAGTAAGGCCCTGTTTACACCTGGTATTAAGATGTGTTTTGGTCGAATTTGATTTCTCATGTCATGACCCCTTTGATAACCAGCTTATCTGCTCTACTTTCCTCACACAAGACATAAATGCCCTGTGTAGGACCTGTGCTGTGCTATTATAGGTACTTCCTGTGGCGGTTCAGCATGCTGTGCTTTGCGCTGGACTTCCTGGCGGAGAGCTACTCCTGGCCGATGCTCGTCTACATGCTTCTGATCTGCCTGTACCCCTTCACCTCCAGCTGCGCTCATACCTTCAGCACCATGTCCACCAAGGCTCGTCACGTCTGCTACTTCTTCGACTACGGAGCGCTCAGCCTGTACAGTCTCGGTACGCGCAAGTTCTCCTGGGTGATTCTGTCCTCTATGTTTTGTAAGCTGTTAGAAAATCTGGCCCTTTAGGTACTGTTCACCCTATTGGCCGGTAGATAGACACATTATCATCATAACATAGTGGCCTTTCCTACCAACTCTTTTCTATTTAAACATCATTGGTGAGTAAATAAGACTGCATTTAGTCTTGCATAGTCAGACTTGACCTATGGTACTTTTTTTTTTGTAACATTCTTAACAAAAATGTTTATTAGTACTTATAAAGCACATATTAATGCCTTATTCTGCATGACCATATTCTACATCCCGTAATCCTACCCAATACCTAAACTTAACAACCACCTTACTAACTATTAATAAGCTCTAATTAGGAGTTTATTGAGGCAAAAGTCACAGTCAATAGTTAGTTAATAATAATGAGAATTGTACCCTAATCCAAAGTGTGACCATAATTATATGTATTTAGTTTTAATTTATTTTTAGTCATTTTAATACTTTAAACTTAGTCATTTCAACTTAACTTATTATTCTAATTATTGTTTAGGTTTTGTAACTTTTTATATGTAATATTCTATTTCAGCTTTATTTCAATAACCAAAAATGTTTTTTTAATAGTTTTAGTTAACAATAACAACACTGCATTCCTGTACCTCAAACAATAGAGCATAGTGCTAGCAACATCAAGGTCATTGAGGTTTTTTTTTTTTCCAGAGAATGCATGAACTGATAAAACACATATCTTAAATGCAAAGTAAGTTGCTGCTAAATGCATAAATGTAAATGCCTGACATTGTGAGATAAATGTGCCAGAATGGCAGCTTGTCATCTGCTGTCCTTGACAGAATATAGAAATCCCTATACTGGGCCAGTAAAAAAGAAACACAATTCTGATGTAAAGCTGATGTCCAGCTGTAGAAAGGAATTGGAGGGTTGATGTGAGGTTATGGAAAGCATGAGCTTTGGAGGAAATGAGCTGTCTAATACACTGCTGGCATTTTATTGTATGACTTCAAAGGAAAGAAAGCAAATGCTCTGGCTCCAGAGAAAACCTTTAAAGTCTGCATTGATAAAGAGAGAAGGGTGAGAAACTACACATATCGTTCGAGGCACTCCAGAAGCGTGAAGAGCTAGTGCCAAATATAAGCGCAGTTTTAATAGGCTCGGAACACTTTACCTTACATAGAGCGAGTGATTTATAAATGCACCTTTTAAACATTTAACGACTACTTTTCTTGATAATAGATTGATTATTCTTTCAAGCGGAAATCTATATTACAGTATGTTTAAAAAAAAAAACATATTTCTGCAGTATTTCCATTCATTTGACTTCGGCCACAATAATCTGTACTGAATGATGGTATGGTCAGCTGTTCAATATCCTGTGTGTAGAGCAGTGAGTCTTTATTGTAAAGTCCCATAGTCTAATAAAAATATTATTCTTTCATTTGTGGAATCCACCTCTGGTCATGTTTTCCAGTTGCGGCAGAGAAAGAGCTCTTTTACCGCCTTTGAGAAAAGCAGAGTAGCTGTATATGTTCAGCAGCAGAGATCTGGCACAGTAGCCAAGCATTACAAAAGACACAAATCCAATAAAACATGGTATTTAATACTGTAACTATTGTTTTTTGTGCAGTATATGCCATGCTATTTTTCTTAAAACTGTATGTGAAACATTACGCAGTATGCAACCGTAAACTTTTTAAACTGTAGGATGCTACGTTGTTGTCACATAACCTCATCACAGTGCTTTCTTGGAAATAACGGTTCGTTTACATAATTTTTTTTAATAGTGTTTGGCAATTTATACAGGTAAATATGGGGAAAATTCACATACTGTGCGTAGTATGCATACTACATACTTCAGAAATAATTGAAGTACTTTGTTTATATGCTATTTCAAACATATCCATACATGCACAAAAATAATTAAATCAATATTAAATCATTTGATCGCAAATGACACTTTTGTTTGATATTTTGTTAAATAACACAATAACTTTGCCATTTTTTTTGTCTCCAAATACTGAATTTTTATGTGTATATATAGACTATACATTTAAAATTTCTGTATTTGGAGACAAAAAAAATGTCAATGTTATTGTGTGGTATAGTTTCTTTGTTTAAATCTCAATCTGTTAACAAATCTTATTTATACAAGATTCATAGTTAACTAACCAAGAGTTCTGTTCTTAAAGCTGAAAACTATATCCAAATGAAAGCATGCATTCATCTTCTAATTAATGTCTTTTTGTTAAATATAAATACTGTGTCGTACATGTGTCTGTGTTTTAAATATGCTATACTCTTACAGGTTGTGCCATCACATACTCCTCTTACGTGATGCCCGACTCCTGGGTCAACAGTTGGCTTCACCAGCATTTTGTGACCATTGCAGTCTGCAACTCGCTCTTTTGTACCAGCATGTCCTGCTACTCCAGGTGAGAGTGGTTCTGGGTAACTAAGGCTGATTCAGATGTCATCGTAGCCAGACTCAGAATAATAGGGAGTTTATTATGTAACTTAAGTCCTTCTCACACACAGACCTTTGTTTGTTCTGACATTGTTCCTGGCTGCACAAAAGTTTTCAGTCATTTTAATAAATTATTTACAGAAGAACTTAACTGGTTGTTGAATTCAGTGAATTAATTAGTTTCGCTTAGTTAAGCACCACTATCTCTCATATATAATATTAAACTTTGGCACATAACTTTTCACGCTCTGATACCTCAAATCGTGCAGGTTTTTGAGAAGAGGTGTGCGATTTATTTTTCTAAATGAGCGAATGTATGATTTATTTTTGGAGGATGATGAAAGGGAGCCATATTTGCAGAAAAGTAATTTATATTTAAAACTAAAAAGCATTTAACTATGAATATAAATGTTTAATCTACAAGAAACACTGTAGTATGCAGTATGATAAAATACAATTTTAAACGTATCCATACATCCAATAAAATTTGTTCAAAGTCATTGAAATTCAAAGGCTCAAACATCATTTGATCGCATTTGCCACTTTTCTTTGTTATTTTGTTAAATATCTAGAGACAGGGTGGGCTTGTTTTGGATTGCACCATTAATCAACCACATAACAACACCCATTAACCATCAGCAACACCCTAGCAACCATATAAAAACACCCTGACAACCGCACACAATAACCTTGCATTGTGGTGGAAACTTTTGCATGATCAAGAACCACTCACACCCTCTTCATAAAATAAAAAATACCTGGGTAAATAGGCCTATTCTTGTTTAATATTATATTATATTTAGTACTGTCAAATCGATAAATCATGATTAATTGCATCTAACATTTGTAAATATATATGTACACACACACATATACACAAACTTTTATGTTAGATACAATTAATCACGATTACTCGATTTGACAGCACTTTATATTATGTTTTATTTCAAATATACTATACTGTTTCATTTAAAGTCCCCCTGTAGTCAATAATGTATCACCAAAATGACACATTTAAAAGTTTTTTCCTTGAAGAAAAATTCTTCATGCCTTAAAATAGCTTAAATATAACTCTACACCTGTCCTTCATTTAGCATACGTGGTTCTATGAATATGCAAATTAGCCCCGCCTCCACTCACTCGCACCAGCTCAGAGATCCACTCGTTGTCTTTGGTTCACTGCAGTTTTAAAGAGAAAATACTCATATTTTAGAAAAAAAAAGCATATTAAAATCACCACATAGACATATAAACAACATTAAAAGCTTGATTTTCATCACAGGGCTACTTTTAAGCTAAAAAGCATTTAACTATGAACATATATTATCTATAATAAACACATTTTAAGTGAGGGTGCATTTTCCTCTGTCTTTTGTAACAGGTTTGTAGAGTTGCAGTACCCACACATAAGTAAAATCTTGAGAACGGCCGCATTTGTTGTCCCCTTCCTCTTTGATAGTATCCCACTGTTTTACCGAGTAAGTATGGTCACACTTGATTGCACATGTAAATTAGACACGTAAGTCATGCCTGCGTAACACCAGATATGGATGCTCTTTTTCTGGTCTCTTTCCGTGTGTGTCTATAGCTGCTGTCGTGCTGTTGGGGGAGCTGTAGTCCCAGTGAAGCTCTGGCCAGCCACTCTTACCATCTGTTCTTTGCGTTTCTCACATGCTTCCTGTTTGCATCTCACCTGCCCGAGAGACTGGCCCCCGGACGCTTCGACTACATCGGTACCTCATTTTTAGCGGTTTTACGCTTGTCTTTGTTTGGTTTTTAATGGTTATAGAGGTTCACACCCGTGTCACACGGTTCTTTTGACTAGTTTTTCACTCACTCTCCTCCAAGGTCACAGTCACCAGCTCTTTCACATATGTGCGGTCGTGGGCACCCACTTCCAGATGGAGGCAGTGTTGACGGACATGTCGTCTCGCAAAGAGTGGCTGATGTCCCACTCCGCTTTACCTTCCTTCCTAGGTACCTTGGGGGCTCTCGCACTGGGTGTCCTGCTCAACCTGGGCATCATCGGCATCTTTAGCGTGGGTTTACCGCGAACACCTCACCAAAGCACTTCGGCCTCTTGTGGCACCCACCCTCATCAGGAGTAACAAGCTTTCTTGACCACTCCACACCTCACTGTGCACCTTTCTGGACGATGTTACTCTAGATTTCACTAGCGCACTTTCACTGATATAAAATTGATACTTTTGGACTAAAAAGCTAAGCGTTTATTCTATTCGAGATCATATATTCTAGTTTCCTTTTATACTTACGGTTTATTATTGCAGCCGAAAACCCTAATGATAATCGCGACCTTTCACGGTGTTATTTAACCGTTGTGCCTTTGATTTTATTCTTGAAAGGTTGAGGGTTGAATGACGCTAAAGTTGATAATGTTATATTTTAACATATAGTTTAAGGGTTTTTATAAACATTTGCATCATTACATAATAATGTTATCATAGCTTTAAGTGGAAAATGATAGTAGCATTAATCAGGGATTTTATATCATCATGAATAACATCATTAATCCAATTTTATGATGTGTGTGCATATCAAAAATATACAATGGTCAAAAATGATGATGAAGATCATTTTTAAAATGACTGGCGTGTCGGTGAAATTTTGCCCCTTTAAATACTTGTGTTTGTGATATCCCTTATTATCAATGGCTAATTATTTGGATTTACTGGAACGCCTTAGAATAGTCTCACAGGTACAGTAACATTAATTCATTGTTGGGCTATATGTCTAAAAACACAATATTTCCATTGTTACACTTTCATATCTTGAATGATAATAATGTGTACTGTTTAGCTCATCTAAGCATCATTCTCCTGCTAAACCGCATCTCATGGGAATATGGGGCCGCACTGGAGTCCGTCACTGTCGTTTCGATGTTTCGACAACTTTGGGTTATGTGTCCTTCTCTGCATCAGGTCACATTTCTGTGGTATTGTTTTGTTCATTGCAGGTTTATGGCATACAATACAGAGTGTTTTATATTGAAGCACAAGGCTTTTGGGTTTATATTTAATTGCATTTTGTCAGTGCACTTGTCGATTGTTTTATTCCGGTGCAATGTAGTACGTAGCTCGAAATAGTTTCTTTGCTCATGCAACACTAGTTACGTTTTGTTCTTAAACCAGAAATCAAAGCTAATCATTGTGTTTGCCCAAGCTGTTAACCTCCATCTCTCATTTGGTCCTTCAGTAGAATATTGCACTTGTTTTGTCTGACTGAACAGTGCAGGACAGGTACGAACTGCAGGCTTGTAATTTAGTGCAATTAATGAAAGGCAATAGTTTAGCGGAACCTTTTCTAACAAGCTCTTAAGGTGGTAATGATATTTAATGGTCGTTTATGAAAGGGATCTTGGTTTAAAAAGGAAAAGTAGGTGTTTCAGTGGTTAGTGGCGGAAAGGTTCTGCATTTCTCCAAATGCCTATTTGTAGTTGGACAGCAGAAATTCTCGCTCACTGTGTGTGTGTGTGTTTTTCAGCTCCAGCCCTGACGGAGTCTGTTCTTCTGCTTTAAAGAGGTTTAGATGTGAATGTGACTGGTGACAGTAGTATTTTGTGCACTAGAGTTAAATGAAACGTATAAGGTTTTGGCATCCCAATCCCTGTGTGTTTGATGGCCTAAATGAATGTATTGCAGTTTTGGAAACTGTGTTTTTAATGTTACAATGTAGCATTTAAAATTGCCAAGGAAATTAAAATTAGAAATAGTCATTTAAAAAAATAAAATTAACTGTTCCAGATAATTATGTTCTGGTTTTTTTGTTGTTGTTTCTTTGTTGTTGTTTTTTTCCACTATAATGCTTCCCTTTAAATCTGAGAATTAAAATATGCGATCATTATTCCAATGCCTTTTATTTTCCATTGTTCATTTTTGAAATATTTTTGTAACAAATGTGAAAAATATTAAAGTGCTTAGAATTAAAAACTGACCCATTGTTCACTACAGTGTTTGTCCAGTGATATCAAACTGTAGGAGCCAATTGACCTTTCGCTAAGCCCCGCCCTCCTTAGTTACTGTTGCTACGCGTGTCAAGCTTTCGCGGCTGCCACGTCTATTACAGTCTGAATGCACCGGTGTCAGACATTCCCAAGGAAATATTTAGTCATTTTTGGCGAACATGTGAAATATCTGAGAGAGTAAGACAAAAGGGACTGCAGTAAGCATTCGAGGGATATATCCACGACATAATATGCAACCGATTAGAGAATAATTTCATCAAAATTGAAGCTAAAGCCTATTAGGTCCCAGCGCAAGCAGCAGCCGCTTCCTTAGCAGACCATTCAAAGGGAAACACACAAATTGAACAGCTATGTTCATGAACAGCAGAGTAAGTGAAATGTGAAAATAATCTAATAATTACAAATCAAACAGTTTATCCATCAATCTAACACCGGGAGAGCCGCGATCGGATTGGGGTAAAGTTACAGGGGTAACGTTATAGGCCGTCGATTAAAAAAAAATGAAATATATTTTAAAGTATGTCAGTGAGCCTCCGTCTTGCCTTTAATCGTCTTATTTTACGTTCAAATATATGCATTATGAACAAAGAACCGCCATTATTTCCAAGCAATAGGCGTTTTTTTGTTAATCCTGTCGACATTTAGTTGTGAATGGGTCTCCACACTGCTTGATCCACGCCAGGGATTTCTCCCCTTTGGTTTTTAGGTTTCGGGAAGAGAAAAAATGCCACCCCACCGTCCAAACTTTTAGAATACCGGGGATCAGATTTGCACAATCCATACGCACAACGCGTCGGCATGTTTCCCTCGCTCGAAAGCTTGACAGACCTCCCGCGCCTAGTTACGGTTGCTAAGCCACGATTGGCCAGTGGCGGTTTTCGGGCGTGGCTTAGCGAAGGGTCAATTCTATTCTTGTAATTCTGTTGTGTAACCGATATTTTTTATAGAGTATATGTTTGCAGTAGGATATCAGTCCCCTGATAACGACCCTCAATTCACTTTAGAGATTTTAGTAGCCTACAGGTATGCCTTCCAATACTCTCTATAAAAAGTACAATATTAAGAAATTTAAAAAAAAAATCACATTTTTGTGTACTTACATAGTTTTTATTACCCCATATGAATAATGTAGCTATTAGCCTAATTATTGTAGCAAGGTTAGATGTTGTGGGAAGGAGGAGGCGGGAATAACCGGCGAACATTCGATAACAGAACAACCCAGTGAAGAAATGCATGTCTATCCGTCACAGACTCGCTCTGATTCCTGTTAAAAATCGAAATGATTCGCTGATGTGAATAAGGTCTATTAGGCTGATGAGAAAGTCAAATTCAAATTATAGAATCGACATGCTTGTAGTTCCGGTCCTGAATGCTGATTGGTCAAATCAGTGTTTCGGGTAAACAAAATCTGTCGTATGACTTCAGAAGGCTTAGAATATTGTATAGATCTTTTTATTTTTATGATTGAATAGGTTTTTCTGTTTGAAGCTTGACAACTGTCACTGTCCACATGTGTAAAAATCTGTATGAACATTTCTCCTTTGTTTCTGAAAATAACGTTAGATATGAGGGGGAGTAGGCCTAAATAGTGACAGAATTTTATTTTTGGTTGAACTGTGCGTCACAAGTCATTTTAGTGAGGCAGGAATACACAGACTGCCTGGAAAAGGGGTGAAATGGAATAGTGGTTCAGACACACGACCCGTGAGAATTGAGTTTAGGCACCGCAGAGGCAGCGATACCATTACCCAGAATGCATTACAGCTCTCTAGAGTCTGAGCTGAGGCAAAATAAATGTGTGGAAGCGATAGGCCTAGGTTTTCCCCCCTTCATACAGATGTACTGTGATAAGTGTTTGACTTCCTTACAAAATCACCCAGATATTTGTTCAGCACATTCGTGAATAGCTGATTTGTTGTCAAATGTTTACAGATGCTATACATTTTAATTGAATGAAACCATTGCCTCTTTCAGGCTATGGTACAGTATGTTCGTGGATGTATCTGTGTTGTAATCTGCATTAGTACTGAGGTTTCAACTTCACCTCCATCTGTCACCTTCTTCCAGCATCTCTTCTGTCCATCTGTTGGTTTCTGTAAAGATCCTCTTTATATCTCATCACCTCTGCCATGTTATTTGCACTCTCAATTATGTTCAGAAAATCAGACCTTTTATACAAAGGATTAATGTTACAAATTTGGGTAACACTTTTACAACAAGGTATCATTTGTTAACATAAGTTAATGCATTAGCTAGCTAACATGAACTAACAATGAGCAATAGATTTTTTAAAGCATTTATTAGTCTTTGTTAGTAAACATTATGTTAGTTCACAGTGCATTAACAAATGTTCTCAAATACAACTTTGAATTTTAAAAACGTATTAATAAATGTTGAAATTACCATTGACTAATACTAATAAATGTTGTTAATTGCTAATTTATGTTAATATATAATTAACTAATGTTAACAAATAAAACCTTATTGTAAAACCCAAATTTGATTATTTAATTAGCAACCTAGAAATAGTGCCGAATCTCACATATTTCTTCATTTTACATCATAACATTTCTTGGTTTTAAAATAAAAAAATATATATATTCAGTTCATTTCCAGGCCTGAATGAGATTTTGAATCCCAAATTTTCAGTGTAGCCTCCGATTTCTGAGCGTCGCCGTCATATAATGTAAAATTAGTTTTACATAAAAAACAATAGAAGTCTATGTTTGCGGACTGATATGGCTGGTATCGACTAAATTTGCATTTATGAATAAATAGAGCATAATGTGAACATCATGCAGCAATAATGTGAGATAAATAATGAGATTATGACATATTAGAATAAAACCAAGTTTAATACAGCTACTGTACATTGTCCATCAACAAAGTCAAAAACAAAGTCTATCCAAATTGTTATATATATATATTTGTACAATGAAACAAATGATAGTATGTCTGTCAGATGCTGATGCTCTCTGACTGTTATTGATGTTAAAGGAATATTTATCTTGACTTTCATCCTTTGAAAATGTTCTGTATTCTGATTCCCAGCTGTAAACCAGGTGTTTAATAACCAGGCATTGAAGTATAGACTTGTATTTGTGAAATATTTTAAAACACTAGGTAAGATTAGGTTTAATAAAAATAGAAAATCAATAAAAGAAAAATGATAGTATGTATTGAATGTAATTCAGTCACTAGATTATGTACAAGAGGCACAGCCAGTGAGTAAAAATGATGCACCTATTAATAAAATAATAAAATGTAAACAGCGACCACTGTAGATTAACATGCTGTATGATAAATTAATATTTGATTGATTGATTGATTGATCTATGCCCTTGCACCAGTATTATCATGCTGGAATTCTGGCTGTGTTTGGAATTGCATACTAGCATACTGCTCTTATGGTTTCTGCAGCATGTGATAGATGTTATAGTCACATGGCAATTACAGCTCAAAATACAAGGTCATAACTGACGGCACATGAGCGAAGATGGCATCATGCATGTTGTGTACTTCCAGGCCTGCATGCTCTGCCTGAGCCATTGAGATGAATGGAAATGCTCATGGAAAGCAGGTGTTATAGTTCTTATAAAAAAAAATATTAAGGCAAGATACTACAGACAAACCAGTATTTTTCCAAGCTCTGGTCAATTTCAACACAACCTCATGGCAATTCGTAACTATTTTATGTTTTGGCGAATTGGTGGCTAATTCGTATGAATTGGTACTATCTCATTCGTATGTTTTCGTATGATCTGCTGACGCCCCAGTGGCGCTTGGGTTTATGGGTAGGGTTAAGGGAGAAGAAAATCATACATTTTCGTATGCTTCACATCGTACAAATTCATACAAAATCCCCACCTTGTAAAATAGTTACGTTTACCTGTGAGATTGGGTTTCCAGTTAAGATTTTGGGCTATTTTGCTCTCATACCTTGACATCTTTAGATAAGTAAAAAGATTTCATTTAAGTGTTTATTTTTATTATACTTTATCTATTTTTAGATTTCAATTACAAATACATGTCTTTAAAAGCCTTTTTCTCCTGCAATCTCCACTTGAGTTGCACTACATCCACCAAACTTTACAGTTTTATTCCTATCTATATTCTGAATGATTTTTACAAATGATTTGTTCATATAATTTCATTATATGATTTTTTTTTTTCTAACTGTTGACAGTATTTTCGGATTTATTGAGTTATTCAAGAGATATCCAAAATCCCTTCTGTAAAAACCTTTAACTCAAATCAACAAAATTAAACAATTTTAAACATGGCTTTATCAAATGTTCTTATTTCTGTTTTGGAAAGCATAACATTTCATAAAACTGGTGATACAAAACAATTGTCTTTGAGTATGTTTACCTGACAATGTACAAAAACCTGAAAAGTTTTTCCTTTTCTTTTTTTCCGTATACTATGGAAGCTTGTTTCCGCCACTGAATAAAAAATAAATAAATAATAATTGCGCCTTTTTTATCTCACAATTGCGAGATATGAAGTCAGAATTGTGAGAAATAAAGTCGCAATTGCGAGATATAAAGTCGCAATTATAAGAAATAGTCGCAATTGCGAGATATTAAGTCAGAATTGTGAGAAATAAAGTCGCAATTGCGAGATTTAAAGTCGCAATTCTGAGAAATAAAGTCACAATTGTGAGAAAAAAAGACAGAATTGCGACTTTTTATCTCACAATTCTTCATTTTTTTTCTCACAATTGCGAGTTTATATCTCGAAATGTTGAAATATTTCTCAGAAATGTGAGATATAAACTCGCAATTGCAAGTTATCAGGCCAATTCTTTTTTCCTCTCAGAATAGTTTATATCTCACAATTCTGACTTTACAACACGCAATTGCGACTTCATATCAATCAATTCTGACTTTATATCTCGCAATTGCGACTTTATATCAATCAATTCTGACTTTATATCACACAATTCTGACTTTATAACACGCAATTGTGACTTTATTTCACGCAATTCTGACTTTACAACACGCAATTGCGACTTTATATCACGCAATTCTGACTTTATAACGGGCAATTGCGACTTTATATCAATCAATTCTGACTTTTTATCTCGCAATTCTGACTTTATAACACACAATTGCGATTGTATATCACGCAATTCTGACTTTATATCTCGCAATTATGAGAAATAAAGTCAGAATTGCGAGATAAAAAGTCGCAATTACCTTTTTTATTTTTCATTCTGTGGCGGAAACAAGCTTCCATAGTATACAGACGACAACATTGTCAAAACAATCCCCGTTCACACGGATTCACAAAAATGATTAAAAAAACTGTATTTCTGCTGCCAGGCCAGTAGTTGGCGATGTCACTGTGTAAAGAAACACTAAACGTCTATAGAATGAACATGTAATACGTGTGCACATGATGTCACCGTTTTCACAAATTCACGATTTTGTAGTTTACACCGACTGTAACGGTATCATTTTCAAAAACCCGATTTCAAAGGCTTGCGTTTTCAGGCCGCCAAAACGCCATTGTCGTGTAAATGAACGGCAAAAACGTATAAAAAAAGTTCCGCTTTTAGTAGAAAACGATGTCGTGTAAACAGCCGCTTAATGTACTGTTGTTAATAAACTAGGGAAAGAATTAGATATCTATTGTTTACAATGACCATATTCACCTGTAGTGTCTTGCCTAAAGCATGCAATTCATGTGACAAACTACTGCTGGAAAATTTGACAGTTCCATAAAACATACTGTTTCGATTAAAAAAATAGTATTCAGTATGTTAGTACTACATTCCGTACACAGCCCGTGTGTTTCCACTGTTGTTGTGTAGTTGCTGGCCTTGCTGATGCTTCTGATGTAGGAAATAAAGCAGAACTCTGGAGCCATAACAGGAAGTTGCTGTTAAACATTGAGAGATGTACAATACATGCATGTGAAGATCACGCATAACATGTTGATGTAATATATTCATAATCGCAAGACATTGAAAAGAAATGCAGTCAGCTTGGCACAACGTGGAAATCAACTAAAGAGTCTTTGTTTTGGGGGCACATTATTTAGAAACTGCACATGATGGTTAAAGGTGAAGTATGTAATGTATGTGCCATATAAATAATACCTGGAGTTATATTACAGAAACTTCCTATCTTTATTCTTGACTTAAGATTTTAAAACATTCTGTTTACCAAGTTAGAATAATTCTGTAATACAGGCCCTGGTTTTCACTTTACCCGTCTCCCATTGGCCAGACAATACAGTAAGTCCCTCCCCCAAACTCACGCCATTGGTTGAGGAACTGTTGTTGGGTCAGGCTGGGCGGAATGCTCAAATAAACAGAGCAACCCTTTTTACATTTATTGAGGAAATAAGCCTAAAATGTCTCTGAATATTAATCTGAAAATGACACACTTCACCTTTAATGAACTTTAATTACAAGACCTTGACAACAGTATCCTTATATAGAAAATCTAGTGTCTCTTCAGGGTTGAGTCATGAAGATCCATGAGCAATTTCCATTAATGCACGTTCAAAGTATCCACTGTCCATTTACTCAGTCCATTTCAAATTTAAACACATGGACACAGTCGTACACGTTTAGTGGATTAAACGTGCACATCAACAAACACCGCGAAACGTTCTTGCACATCTGAGACAGTTTGTGAATTCTGTCTGTCCTCAACCCACCGTTGACTTTCCTCCTCAGCCCAAACAAGCAGCCGTCAGAAGCATGTGTTCTCCGCGCAGGGCCGTGTGCTGCTACTCCAGGATGTCCAGGTAGACCGGCGGGCTCTTGACGAGGGCCACGAGGCGGTTGTAGATGTCCTTGATGACGAGCCTCTGCTGGGGTTCTCTCTGCCAGCAGCCCTGCATGAGGAGGTGCACTTCCTTTGGGCAGGTACGTGGCCGTTCAAGCTCTCGTCCCTGCGTGATGCACTCAATGGCCTGGAGAGAGGGCAAATATTTCATATTTACAATGAGATCATTGCAAAAATGGTTAAGATGGTTATAGTGGTATTTTAATCTGCAGGGTAATTCAATATTTTTAATATATTATATGCCTATAATATATTAATGCATTATAAATTAAATTATTTTATTATATATACTATATTATATACATATATATATATATACATATAATAAAATAATTTAAGAATAATACCCTGCAGATTAAAATACCACTATGACCATCTTAACCATTTTTGTAATTATTTCATTGTAAATATGAAATATTTCAATATATATATACTGTATATATATAATTTGTTTTAATTTTTATATCGTATTTTATTATTATTTAATTATACATATATTTTTTTGATTATTATTGTGTTTTATTATTTATTATTATTTTTTCCTGAGGTCCACTTTTTAATGTTAGTAATTGTGCACAAAAATCATTCATGAATTGATCAAATATTTTTTATTTTGGATATATTATATATTTGTAATTATTTTCTGAATTATTATTATTATTATAAATCAATATATAATTATATATATTGTAATGCTTTCAAATGGGTCATATAACAGACACTTAAACGTAATTATTAATAATTACGAATTATATATATATCACTAAAATATTACAATTATAATTCAATAATTATTTATATTTATTATTATTATATTTACATTACCTGAGAAAAGAGATTTATAATATAAAATTACTATTATGTATTTTATGACCCCTTTAAAAAGCACACACACATACACTCATAGCATACATTTATATATAATTATGAAAAATTGTTATTGTAGTATTTTTAAATTATTGTTAATTATTTTATTATTTCCTGAGGTCACCTACAGAAGTCTTCACAAAAAATATTTATAGTTTATAACTATTTTCTACCTTCTCTCTGACCTTTTGAATTAAACTTCCCTTTTTTGCAGCTTTACCTTTAAAATTCCAACATAAGCATCATCTTCATAAAAAGAATAGAGATTGTTGACATGTAAATATGGGCAGTCATGTACGTATTCAGATGTTCAGAACGGGCCGTTTCTGTAGCTTTGTGCTCTTTTATTTAGTGTGGAGGAATTTTTCAGTTCTAATAGTTACAGTATGTTTTCGTAGTACATTATGTACACATGTATTTCAATAAAAAGAAATCAAATAAAGTTTGATTTCTCATGATTATGACCCCTTTTACTCTATTTTCTACAGGCAGCAGCTGTAAAATCGCTTTCTTTCCTCCATGGCTATTCCTGGTGGCTATTTAAAACGCCAGTGACTTCAAGCCCTTATAGCAGTGCCTCTTAATCAAATGAGGTGAAGAGACTGTCAGCACCACACAACATCATTCTGAAATGGGCTTTCAATCACTGCAATAAATTAACAAAAATTCACATTGACCCCTCTGAAAGTCTGGCACCCTCTTTCCTCGCAGATGGAAAGTCACGAACGATCCGTCTCTGTCCCGTACAATTAGGCTCCCGATAATTAGCTGTGTCCATCATGGCTCGGGAAGGATTAGGTTAACAAGGTTAAACAACGTCGGCCCAAGGCGAAGATGAGGTTTAATCGGATTAAAATCGAGTCGGCGGGAAAGTGATCTACCTCTCTGTTGAAAGAAGAGAGGCTTCTCCAGCGTAATAGTGCAGTTGTGGTCACACCAGAGTCCACTTTTTGGTGCCTAATCTGAAAGGTCTGGATCACTCTGGAACCGAAAAAATCTATTGATCTTCTCGTTCATAAGTGCTTAAGAGCACAGTCTGGTCCAGTCCAAAATGGATGTTCACATCCCGATGAAGGTTGGGAGAGGCTCTGTCTGTTTGCTTTAGCTCACTGACCAGCACTGATGCCATCAGACAGCCTAAATCACTTCTGTCATTGCAGGTAAACATTACAGGAGTCATTAACTGCCAAATGAAGGTCTTGACTGTCACTTTTGGTCAATTTAATGCATCCTTATTGCACACAACTATCAAATTCTCTCTTACTGAACACAATCTTATTAATTTTTGGTAGTGTAACTTTAATTGAATGTGTAAAATAGTATTGTTATCCTTAAAAATACTAAAAGAATCGTTAATAAGATCAATCGGAACCACAATTGTTACATTTCTGATTTCCATCCATATGCAGGAACAGCTTGAGGGTAAATGATGACAGAATTGTCATTTTTAGGTACACTTTTCCTTTAAAATCTTTTTAAATCTCGCTCAACAACGAATAAGTTTGACATTTAAATGGGTACAATTATGCTGCCAAAAACGGTTGACATTAAATGTGGCACTGTACCTCACTGTTGGATAGCTGATACCACGGTTGTTTGCCGTAGGTGAAGATTTCCCAAAGGACCACTCCAAAGCTCCAGATGTCACTCTCCGTGGTGAACTTCCTGTACATGATGCTTTCTGGCGGCATCCAGCGAATGGGCAACATCGTCCTCCCACCGACCTGAGGACGTGAACGAGAACAAATTACAATCAAACATCTCTGCTGTTGGTAAATATACAGAAACTTAAAAGGCAAAATCACAATCTCTTTAGAGTCTCAAATGTGTCTCAAATGTCTGTCTCAAATTGTAATCAAATTTGCACATATACCAAAGGTAGAGATCTCAATATGAACGTACTGTAGATATTTCCCACTTTAATGACTTTTTACAGTTTTTGGAGTAACATCATTGATATCGCAATGAAATGTTTTACCCTGTAGTAATCAGTGCTGTAAATGTCTCTCGACATCCCGAAGTCCCCGATCTTCACCACCAGCCCTTCTCCGACCAAACAGTTCCTGGTGGCCAGATCTCTGTGGACGAAATGAAGGGAAGCGAGGTACACCATGCCTGAGGCGATCTGAGCTGCGATGTGGAGCATCTGAGGAAGAGTCAGCTGACCCATCAGAGGAACCTTCATCTCGTCCAAGATACGAGCATCTGGACCATGAGCCCTGTACAAACACGACACACATTATACAACAGCTGCCTCAAAACATTAATCTGAGAAAAGAGATTTCGGATGTGTTCTATTTTTGCAGGATGTGCATGTTATGTGAATTTTCTACATGCATCGATTACCCTATTAAATTGTTCTAGATGTTTAGTATACATTCAAAAGCACACTCTCCGAAAGGGTGTTTTCGCAGTGATGGCATAGAAGAACCATTTTTGGTTCCAGAAAGAACCTTTCAGTGAGCGGTTCTCAGTGTGTAGGACCTTTTTACACTATAAAGAATTTTGTGCAATGTAAAGGTTTATGGATGTGTTTTGTGCATCTATGGTTCTTCATGGAATCATAGATGCCAATAAAGAACCTTTATAAGAGTGTGTGTGGAATACTGTATCCCACAATGCAATGCACTCTACTTGATCCTCCACAGAGTGCTGCCAAAATGACATATTTTTGCAGACCAGACAAGTTAGCGTGACCCTAGTCTCACACAGCCAGACCTTCAGACTGAATGCAGACGGTCTGCACTTTCATTGGCCAAGGACCGCCCAAGAGGATGTTTGACTGACATGTAACGCAACCATTCACAGTTTGTTTTGTTCTGCGTCATGTTTTGTGAAATGTAAAATCTTGGACATATTTTAGTCTACGCCGCGAACTTTACATACTTCACAGACTTTTGAAAATCCAGCGTTTAGTTGACCCTGATAAACGCTCATTGTCACAGTTGTAAACACGACGGCTTTCTTTTTCCATGAGGGGGTTTGGCATGAAGGCAAAAGAACGGACCATTAAAGAACGCGACACACGTCTCAACCAATCAGATGACTACTTAAAAAATCAGCCACTGGTCTGTGGGCGTCACGTCTGAGAATGAGCCTATAGCATTAACCTGGTTCCTTCAACAAAAAAGCTAAAGGATTGTTTAAATTGGCTTTTGGATTATAGCAGAAAATAAGCTCTGTGACCAACAGAAGTTTGTTTTTTCATCAGGATAATCAGCTCAACTTTTTGAATTTTGAAGCCAAAATGCAATCGGCAGATGTGAAAAGGTTATCAATTAACTACACGGTTGCTATTGACAACTCTTTCAATATTTATTTAAAAACAACATGTTGGAAAGTTTGAGTTGGAATAGTTTGCAAGAGTGATTATAAACGTGTCCTTTTTCAAAACATGCAAAAGTTTTCAGAAAAATTGTGTGGGGTATTATTGATGTATTTTATGTCATAAAACATATAAATAAATAAAAATAAAAAACGAATAAAACATGAAAACATCCTGAACTTGTGTTAACCACAGACCTTATTTCAGCCATTTAACAAAAAATCCATTCAAAAATGTTCTGGATGATGGAACTGGAAGTTCAATTATGTTAACTTATTTCCAGGTTTTTGGAGTCATTCCCGCAGCACTTTATTTCCACCATAATAAATTAACTGGAAGTGACAACAACCATAATCTTGGCACACTATTTAATCAAACCGCTTAAAGGCAAGACATTTTTGAGCAAAATTGAATGAAAAGTAAAAAAATTGTGTATTAACAACATAACTGGATGACACTGGTTTCACATGGTACTTTAAAAAAAAAAAAGAGTAGTATTCCATTCTGAACACAAGCATCCTACACTGAAAAATGCAGGTCCTTTATTGGCATCGATGGTTCTGGTTCCATGAAGAACCTTTGAAATGCATGGAACCTTTCCAGTGCACAAAATGTTCTTTTATAGTGGAAAAAGGTTATTAAAGTGTAAATATTTTTCACACTAATAAAAAAAAAACTTTGAAGAACTGTTCACTGAAAGGTGTTGGGGAACCAAAAATGGTTCTTCTATGGCATCACAGCGAAAACACCCTTTTGGAACATTTGTTTTTAAGGGTGTAGTGGTTAAAAAGTCGTTTATAACGCCAAGTTTGCCTTAATTATACTGTTATGCTTTTGAGCAAACTCTAGTAAGTGTACTGTAAGTTACATTAGATTAAAAAAAAACATCTGCTAAATGAGAGCACAAGCACCATTGCCTTGCGTGTCAGGACTCAATGAGCAAACCACTGTCTCCATTCATCCTAATATCCGCATGCAAACTCTCTGCCACTCGCTTGCCTTCTTTTCTGCTCTGATGTTTAGTATGTAATCCCTATTAGTTAGCAGGCAGGTGGCAGGATGGGGCAGCTGCAACCGAGACTGGAGCCACTTCCATGCACGTGAAAATGCGATTTCCATCTCCCCCTCAAACATTCACTTGTCCCCACTCCCAATCTGGCCCCAGCAACCACCTGGCAAACAGACTGGATCTTTACGCACCGAGACTCAGCTGTGCTGGACATATGGTCAGTCAGTCCCCCATCAGCCTCCTCATACTTCAGTGAACTTTACATCTTAATTAAGACTGGAGCATCACAAAGCTGGGTCCGCATTTGGGCTCCATCGCTCTTCAACTCAGTTTGGGCATTGAGTCTCAGTAGATGTAGATATGGTAAATGAAAGGCCTTGAATTTGATGTAACTTTTCATGTAACATGAAAGCCCAAAACAAAATGCAGAGACTTGACTAGCATGCCAGATTATTAACTGTTAACTCTTGAGAGGGTATACTAAACTTTCTTGGGTCGAGTGCAGCTTGCGTCCTATTTTTCCCAAGCAGGGCCTGACATTAACACACTCCAAATGCGGGTGTATTTCAGCAGTGGTCCTACTAGCCACTTTGATGGGTTGAATTATATAAAAATACTGTATAAATTTTTTTTCAATTGGAACCCTTTAAAAGGACATCTGAAATAATTGATTAAGTGCAATGTAGTGTTGTCAAAAAAACAGATTTTTTGATACGTATCGATACTGAAAAATATGAAACACTTCCAATACTCATTTTCCGCAGAATTGATGTAACCAACAATATTCATCTGGATTCAAATAAAGCGAGTGAGTGAATTGAGGCGGGTTTGTGTGTTAACTCACTGTTGGAGAGACGAGAGAGAGATTACAAGGCTGTAATCGCTGTGATGCCATAGAAGAACCATTTTTGGTTCCCCAACACCTTTCAGTTACCAGCTGAGCTTTCTCTCTCTCTCGTCTCTCCGACAGTGAGTTAACACACAAACCCGCCTCATTTCACTCACTCATTTTATTTTAATCCAGATGAATATGGTTGGTGTTACAGGGCTTGAACTTCGCATAATTTACTCATTCCCGCAGATTTTGTGCTCTCGCCCAAAGTGTGCATACATAAAGCCGAGCTTTTTCGCTGCTTATTGCACTTAAAAAATCAAACACATACATAATAATGTAAAAGAAATGTGAGTAAACACAGTCAGTCATTTTTTTAAATGAATGTAAACATTTGAGAAAGAAAACAGATGTGTAATAGTATAATGGATCCGTGCGACAGGTCTTAAAGTGACAGCAAGTAATGGGATAATATTAAAAATATCTATATGGCAGTTTTTCTCCATGCCAAAATTGTGGCCAGTGAAAATGCTTAGAGTGGCTAGTAACTTCGGAAAACCACAAGCCACAGTGGCTGGTGAGCAAAAAGGTTAATGTCAAGCCCTGCTCCCAAGTAATTTCCTAGATGCTTTTGGCTAAATCTGTCCAAAGAAACACGTTTTTGTGTTTTTAAGGTTGCCCTAAGACAGCAAATGAGGATAGAAGCTCTGTCTCTAAAGACTCTTTCAGCTGGCCAGTTTCTGACCGCTACACCACATTGTTGGCACTGTAGTTAATTCGCTGTGAGTGGCTGGTGGTTATTAGACTGACCTTAGAAAGCGGTTGAGGTCTCCGTGTCGCATGTACTCAAACACCATGGCGAGAGGTTCTCCGTCTGTACACACACCGTAGAAGCGCACTATGTGTTCATGCTGTAGCACCGTGAGCAGCTCGGCCTCGCGCTGGAAGTCCTGTCGGGTGGACTCGCTGGCAACTTTCAAGGTCTACACATGAAGACAATCAGATGTGAACATACGGTGCTCCGAAAAAGTATCTGAATACTTTCAATAAAAGCAACAAAGGTAATGCATTCTGGGAAATGATTTTTTTTAATGAAAATTGCATTTGTAATTTTTAAGTTTTAATGCTACTTCCTGACATTCAAATTCCAATTCTTCATCCAGTTTGCTACTTAAATTCAAATGGAGCTCAACTCTGGTTTCATGGTTTGCAACAGTATTATTTTAGTATTATTTATTGATATTTTGTTTTGTTAAAACAAAAATGTTTTAAAATAGTTTATCAATAACACCTTTGCTTTGCAAACATTCATGTTTCTAGCTAGTTATCTAACTTGTTAACATACATTGTGAAAACTTGTGATAGTCTTGGACGAATGAGGAGGAATTGGTTGAAAATTACTAACCAATCAGTAATGTTTTGCATCGCTTGCCATTGTTCTTGTTCAAATCTGTGTATATGCATACAGCTGCCATGGAGTTGTATAATATAGTTTTTTTTGCAAAAAAAAAAAAAAAGTGTATATATATCATGAAATAACCCTAACCCTAAAAGAAGCCATGATAACCTAAAGCACGATCATACCTTGATAGCAACCAGCATCTTGTCAGTATCAGGACAAAGGTTGGCACATTCTGCTAGGTAAACCTTGCCAAAAGCTCCTTCACCCAGTTCCCACTTCAAAATAATGTCTTTTCTTTTAATGTTTTGTACACCTGCAAAATACAAGTAAATAATCACTTTAATTTAGTACAAATTGATTCAGCATGCTGAAAACTTGTGTGCTATCGTGGGATTGCGAGACACTCACACATGTCTTTCTCTTTGATGATCCCACAGAAATACTGCGGGTTTTCTACAAAACTGGACAAGCCAGAATCCAGCGTGCTGTCATCTGAAGATGGAGGACTCGCCCCGAAGTTCATGAAGCGGAGAGACACGGCCAGATCGTCCTCAGTGCCTAGAACAGACGAACCTGTAGACACACGGACAGAAAGTGCTTCTCAAGCAGCTGACAGTACGTCGTGTTGTATGTACAGTATGTAGTCTTGCTTAAAATTGACAAGTTACTCCATGCACAAAAAAGCATCAACAGAATGTTTACTTGATCCGAAGCAAATCACCTCAGTTTTAGGCAGCAGAATTAAATGCAAAGGCCTCTCCTTCAAATCACAAAACCCACTCAAGCTATAACCGCAGAGACCCCAGACTGGGCAGAGAAGAGGAACGCAGGGAATAGAGGGCGAGAGGGGAGGGAGGCAATCAGGTCCACTTAGGCACTTTGTGAGCGGAGCGAGTGGACCTGAAAAGCCTGGCTCCATCACTCTTCTTTAATGGCTGGCTCGCGGCTGGGGCTCCCGATGCTATTTACTTTGCATGCTGTAATTAAGACCTGGCAGCACTTTGCCGAGCTGTTAGGCTGACACTGTACAAAGTTACAGCTTAAAAGAGACCGTATTTCGCTCCCTTTTTGTGTGTTACTTAAAAATAACACAATGCCTCGTGCGGAACTCATTCCGATTCCAAAATAATAATGGAGAAAGTCATTTTGGCATGTTCTGTGATTGTGCTGTCTCCGGCTTTCTTGTTTAGTGATAACATTCTTCCGCTGTTGCGTGAGTCACACCTGGTTTGTTTCTGCGATGTGTTTCAGTTCCCTTTCCTTTGAAAGATCTCAAAACATCTTCGTTTGAGGCTTAAACTGCTTACTGATCAAGTGAAAATTGTTGCGTCATTAGCTGGATTTTGGAAGAAATATATATTTTTTTTAATGTAGCACTTTTGACAGATGAAATGATAAAATGAGATGAAGGCTTCACTCATATTAATAGCATACAAAAAATATTAATACAAATAGTGGCCACTGTATTTAGATCACATCAGCCAGTAATAAAAAAAAAGTAATAATGTTCTAGACATTCTACTAACTAAAGTAACTTTGACAACTGCATGTCAAATAACTCTTAGAGTATTAGTAGACTTTTAGGTTACAGTTAGAAGAATAAGTTGATGTAGCCTACTTTCAAAGTCAGTAAATGTCTGTTGAGGGACCATCAAAATAAAGTGTTAGCTGATATTAAGAAGACAGTCGATAATACTCTAAAGACATTTAGTAGTTGCAAAGGTACTTATAGTTAGTAGAATGACTAAAATGAACAATCGAAATAACGTTAATTAATCACACAATCCATTTTACTTCCATAATCTGACGTACTTTTGAGCAAAATAGGATGTTTAATAAGAAAAAATTATGGGTGGGGCTTGATTACATGCCATATTGAATAGTTGGTGGGAAGATTTTGAAAAGTAAAAGGGATTTATATAACATCAGTTGAACAGGAAAGTTGTTTCAGAGCAGTGCTGACCAAGGTTTAGGAAGCAAAAATAAGAGTAACATGCACAATATGCATTCAAAAAGTAAATGTGGCCGGTTTTGATTTCATGTTGACTTTTCACAAAGACTGTACATGGTTCACTCATATTGCTAATGGGAGAAACTGCAGTGTACAATATAGAGGAGTAACACTACAGCTGCTGTTAGAAGCTATGCTTTCCATTTGAGATAGATTTTGCTACTGATTTGAAATATGTCATTTAAATGTGAGTTGGGCAAGAATTTTCCCCTTTCAAGTTGGTCTTGCATGCCCGAAATAGCTGCCCGGAGGCATTGGAAATATGACTGTCGAGTGAACTGACTTACCTTGAAAGGGATTTTGGTTATACATGAAAAGTCACCATGAAATGTTAATTACAACAAATTTTCGAGCAAAACAGGATATTTGAATGAGAATGCAGGGTGAGGCTTAATGGTATCCCTTCGAGAATTAATTTGATTGTGAAAAATGGGCGTTACATGCTAAAATGAAAACTTCAGTGGTTGAACAGCAAAAGGGATTTGAAAAGGAAAGTTGTTTCAGAGCAAGGTTTAGGAAGCAAAATGTTTGTTAATATGGAATAACTTGCACAATTAATGTGCATGAAGTAAATATGGGCGGATTTGATTTCATGTTGACTAAGAAGAACTTACGGTGGATGCCGAACTTGGAGTGCTGTCCACATTTATTGATGACAACCACCATGATGAGAAGAAATGTGCAGGCAAACACAGCGAGACCCACCGCTACTGACACCTATGAATGTGCAAATGGACAAAATTAGAGCGATAACACTTATTCAAGAATGTAAAAAATAACATATGTGACTCGTACCCCAAACACTCTGGTCTCCAGTTTCTCCGTCTCCGTTGATTGGTTGGTGGGAACTGCTGAGGTTAAAACATTTAATGAAATGTTACTTTATCAACACTGCCAAAAAAACAAACATTTTTTCTTGTTTTCCAGTACAAATATCTAAACATTTTTAAATCAAGATACATATTATTAAGTATTGAAGCATACATATTATGCCCTTATACAACGTCTTGATTTTTTTTTATTTTTTTTTATTTTTTTTTATTTTGCACATATTCTCCTTTGTTGCAGGTCCTCTATTCCCAGTCTGTCAGTAACGCTCTCTTTAGTTCCAGTCTCTATGAAGCCCCTCCTTCCTAAAAGTGCAGTGCGCTCTGATTAGTCGGCTTGACCAGTGTGTTGTGATTGGCTTACCGTAACAGTGAGTTTTTTAACACACTACTAACTCAACTCAACCAGGCCTCACCCCTTTATTTTGTGTATGCATTGGACGGGAATTATTTAAATGAGGAATATTGTGGCATGTTTGTTCCCGGAAGTAAACTCAAGGCTAAAATCAAGGCGTTTTAGGGAGTTCAGAAACTGATATAGAGAAAGTTTAAAATGTGAAAAAGCATAATAGGTCAAATATATCATTTAAGATATTAAATATTAAATCTATCAAAATTAAGTAAGAAAAATCTTGTTTTTGCTTTGAATTGTTTTTTGTTGTTTTTTTACTCCATGGCAGATATTTTTTCTTGTTTTGAGTAAAAAGTCACTTCATTTTGATACATTTTCCATAGAGCAAGACTTAATATCTTCTGTAATTTTGCTTCTCAACTATATGTATCTGTTATTTAGGAATGTTTAGGTATTTGTACAGGAAAACGACAACGGGGCGTTGACCTACGGGAAGCTGATTTAGAGAAACTTACTTGGGTCATCAGGGAGGACTGGCATGTGGAGAGAAATTATAACAATAAATTACTCAATGCACCACAAAGCGGATGCAATAACATGTTGTGTGATGATGTGCACTCACCTGGAATGATGCCCTCTGGGTCAAAGGGGTCGAAAGGATTTACCATGAACATCCCCTTTGCTGTAGCCTGGTCCCTACCCAGTTTATTCTCCACGATGAGTGTGTAGTTGCCGTTGTTCAGATGGGTTGGCTTGTTGAGGAACAGACACCCGTGTTGAACGGAGCCATCGGCCGCGTCTCTGATCAGTTCGGTGTAGGTGTAGCGGGTTTCGATGAGAGGTGTGTTGTTGTACAGCCATTTGATGGTGGCGGGAGGATTGCTGTCCACAGCAAACGGGATACACCAGTGATGCTGTGGTTCTGGGTCCTTCAGAAACAAGATCCGCACTGGAACTAAACACAGACGGGGAATGAGTTCACACGTGTGCAGTGAGACATAATCACAGTCCATTAGGGATGCACAATATCGGCCGATATTGGATATTTAATTGTTTCTTCCTATTTTGAGACTTAGATTACTTTTGATATCATCTTGGGCTAATGTAAAGGGGTGCAATTTCCCTTTAAGAATGCAAGTCAGAGTTGTGTGTGCTTTTGAGGATAAAATTATTATTTTTAAAGTACACACTTTACCTAATCAGCTTCCCAGAGGTCCCTACTCTGTTATGAGTACTTTTTTTTTCAAAGTAGATTTCAAAAAGAAATTTTATTTTTATTTTTTGTGATGTGTACATGTGTTCATTTAGTGTTTTTGTCACTGATAGCACTTGTGCATAAAATGTTAAATACCTTTTTTAAGTACAACAGACTTTTTGCATGCATCTAGCTGTCTAATCTCTATTTACTACTGTATTCTTATGAGAACTTATTACTTATTTAAAAAGTATATATTTTTTAAAGCAGACTTCGATAATAAAATGTACTACTATTGTTATTAAATAATAATAAATAATTATAATAAGAATTTAAAATAGTGAAATAATTAAGTTTTATCCATTATGTGTGTGTGTGTGTGTGTGTGTGTGTGTCTCTGAGCTGTTGGTTTCTAGTCTCCGCTCTTATTCAGCTTCTGTGTCCCAACTATCAGGCAGCAGATTACTGTATGTATTCCTATTGGTAGTCATTGCGTTGCATCACTGCTCATTTGCATAAAGTTGAATTCGCTAACTGCCGCAAACCATTGCTGTAAAGAAGTCTGTTAAAGAAGTTCCACATAATGTTCCTGTATGAATAACGCTTTCCATAACTAGTACCTGTTCTTCAGAATAGCTCAAATGACTGGAGCATCCATCATAATTTTTTTTTTTTTTTTTTTTTCATGAATCAATGTGCTCAATCTTTACAGTAAACCTGTTGACCTGTTATAAATAATAAATCTCTGTCTGTTTAGGGGACCTAACCACAAGAGGCACTTGAGAGCCCGGTGAAGGTGGGATACAGGAAATGGTTCTTTTAGCCGGGAGAACATGCTGATGCGCACAGCCCGGTCGCTGCTTCATAACCATTTCAGTGCTCTTAACCCGTGACCCTGCCTCCAGAAAGTGCTTCGCACGGAGAATCACAGTCATTTGTGTCATGGCCTAGAGTTCACGCTTGAAAAACCGTCCTCGTTACACCGGCCCGATGTTAACGGTTGAGCAAGTTCGAGAGCCATTTTTGAACTCCACTAATTGTGGTAATCAAAAGGAATCAAATGATTGAATCCATTAATTGGGTTGCGGTAAAGGTAAATGGCGAAAGGTGAATTTCATCATCAGTTAGAACAATACAGTACACTAAGGCATGACTAACACTAGGGAATTATATTATCGATTGGCGTCTGGGTTTAATAAAAGATGTTTCGGGTCAGAATTATGCCGTGGCAGCACCTGTGGCCATAACCGGCCTGCTAATTTAAGAGCTAATTAAGCAGCGGCCGACCAGTCACGTGATTCTGATGGACTGGCAACTAGCACACTTGCTATCTGCCAATCGGTCCTCACAATTATATTTCCGGACTATGGGGGAGAGAAATCCATTAGTAGAGAACAAACAAGATCCGAAGACAGTTATCATCCCATTTTCCTGACAGTCATTATCGCTCCCCTGATGGCGATACATTTGTCTGAAGTCAAGCACTGTTTTTCTTCTTTCTAAAGAGGAGGTGATAAACAGTGATAATTGCTGTGGTGTGGAGTGCGTCATATGTGAAGATTTTCGATGGAAAATTCCGGCCGTTGCAATGCTGTTGCTTCTGTCGAGAGCAGGGTTATCACCGTTAACTAAATTATTAAAAACACTTGCATTATAAATTGAAATAAAGGTAAGAACGATAAATATTATGTGAAAAACATAAACTAATCTTACTGAAATAAAATATAATTTAAAATATTAAACTTATTTTATTTAAGCTAGCTGCCAAAGCAACATTTCCCAACTTCTTTTAGTTTAACTTGATGTATGAAAAAGTATGGAGCCCGCACAACATGCGAGAAAAATATGTATATCTAGCCACAAATTCACATATCGCTCCCACGACTTATACATCAGCACGTTTTACTAATCCGTTCCCTTGTTTTAAGTAAATTGTGCGCATGAAATAATAATTTGTTACCTTGTTTTAGTTAAATCAAAATGAGAGAACGAATCAGCACAACGTGGCCACGATTTAGCAAATCAAGGGAACAAATTATTATATTGCGCGCACAATTTACTTAAAACATAAGAACGTATTCTTACAATAAATATCTATATTTTTGTCCGCATGTCATGTGCAGGGCTCCATAATATGAATTTAAACTGAAATAAAAATGACTAAAAACTTTAGACATAATAAAAGTTAAACTAAACTTAAAACAAAAATAAAAGCTAATTCAAAATATTAATAAAAGATAAAATAGTGTATAAATAATACAAAATGTCCACGTAGGATGGTGGGTTTCACACTTTGAACACGGTTTGGCAAGATAGATTTCATAATAACTTTGGGTTTGAGTCACATATGTTGCTCTGTTAAAGAAATCTATGGATGCCTGGAGGAGTAAAAATCAATAAATAAAATGGTAATTGCAACTTTATATCTTGCAATTGCTACTTTATATTTCAAAGTGTGACTTTCTGATTTTAAACTTGATCTAACAGTTACCTTTTTTCATTTTTTTACTCATATGCAGAAATGATTTTCCATTAGAATCTCATCTGTTGTCGCATTCAGATTTGAAAATGTGTTGGTAGACATTTATGCTAAACTCCTTGGTCATTGGCAGAAAAATAGCAGCGTACGAGGTGAGAAAACTAATGTCAGTACTTACATTCAATATCCAGCTGCACGGTGGCTTCATCCATTCCAGCGCGATTCTCCGCCTCACAGGTGAGATTGTGCAGGTTGTCTCCAGAAGACACGCTCCTCATGTGCAGAACCAGCTCCAGGGTTGATCCCCAGATCCCTTGCTGTGGACAAAGATGAATGTAGACAAGATTTAATGGGTTGACAAAGATCTAACATCTCTCAGAAGTCCTGCAACAATGTGTGATCAACCAACCAGGGGTAAGGACCTTCAAGACCAGTTCTTTCAACCAATTTGACTGTACATGTATTCATTTAGTCCAAAGTGACTTACAAATGAGGAATACTTCAAGGAAAGTGATAAATCATAGGATTATGGTTATGATTGCATATTTTTTTATCTTCCAGTACCAACAAAAAAATCTTGATCCATGCACTACTTTGGTAAATCACGTTGGTCAATTTCCATTGATGCTTCAATACTTGAATGCAGTATGAAAGCAGTGTCATGTACCTGCAGGGTCCAGCTGGACTGAAGGTGCTCTGTTCTCCAGCGGATAGTCGGTGTTGGTACTCCAGTCACCAGACAGGTAAAGGTCAGGTTTCCACCTTCTTGAGTGGTCAGTGTCGGTGGGTCAATTTTGACTTCAGGAACACCTGCAGATCAGGAAATTTTTTTATATATTTCACCGATTTTAGTTATAAGGATCCTAAACTTTTGAACAGTAGTGTATGTAAAATTGTAAAGTAACAATTATGACAATTTTGTTTCACCAACTTAAAGGTGATGTATTTTCATGGTTTATTTCAAACTCACAGTCACAGTTTACACTTTTGGGGAAATCAATCTTGCTTATTGTCTCTGCATATTTAATTGGGATAGAAGTCAAATTACACGTTTGATCTTAAAATATGTTTCATTCCAGATAGGTGCACTTACTACAATTGTCCATTTCAAACGAATCCAGCTGAATGCTGTTGCCATTGTAGATGCAGTTTTGTTGAGAATCAATATCGCTTTGTCTTTTTCTATGCCATTGCTGAAGCCAGTAAATGTCACATGAGCAGGTGAGTGGATTGTCCCTCAGAATTCTGTGCAAAAAAAGAACCGATTTGTCATGCTTCATGCTTTCAGGCAAAATAATACATACAGAGGACCTCAAATCTATTATTTCAGTTTTTCAGACTGAGGTAAATTGTTTAAAACAGTCTCAAATCGCCAGCAGAGTAAATCTGTAAATCTCAGCCTTGCCAGTATATGAGTGGAGTTTGTTACTCACAGACTCAACAGAGGGACCGAATGGAACACCCTCCAACTGATGTACATTAGTAAATTAGAGGCCAGGTTTCTGTAAAAGAAGAGAAGATGTGAACTACATGCAAAAGAGAGATGCTATCGGCTCTGTTGTACAATAGTTAAATAGACTCTTAATAAATAGGAGTCATTCTCTTTCAAAAAATGATGTGTAGGCGGCTCAGAAACGAGAGTTTAACCTGTTTGGAGGAATTTTATCACACAACTAGATGTTTGTTAAATGGAAGCTAATTCAAAATATTAATAAATACTATAATAGCATACAAATAATACTAAAATAACACTGCCTGTATCTAGATATGGCTCCAATAAACCCTTTAATGTGAGTGGGATTTTTGGCCAGCTGTATTGTTTTCCAGGTGGAAATCTTTCGTCGACATTCACTTGGAAAAAGTAAAGGTGCCACAATTTGAGGTACCATCAAATTATTAGCACAAACATACAGGATGTGTTATGTTCTAAAGACTAAGGGCCAGTTCACATAGAATGCATTTTTCCATTCCACTGTGATACTTTTCCATAGATTTTCAATGTAAACTAGACGTATGTGTTTGACCGTTGCTCACGCGTCTTTAGACCTTGAGGGGAAGGTTTTCACTTCACTAACCTGAGTCTCGCGTTTTTAGCCACAAAAAAAACCCGTTTCCATTGTTTTGAAACATTGTTTTATGTAAACACGGACTAGACGGACGTTTTTAACCGATTCACGACTTTTGCAGCGTCTCACGCATGATACAGCGTTCTATAACATGGCTCAAGTATATATAAAAAAAAACTCTTGACCTTGAGGGTTTTTTTATTCTTCACTAACCTGCGTTTTTTAACAGCAAAAATGAAAGACACAGGCTAGTCAAACGAAAAAGAAAAAAAACGGTAAGGTCAAGAGTTTTTTTTTTAAACTTGAGCCCCATGTTATAGAATGCTGTATCACGAGTGAGACGCTGCAAAAGACGTGAATCGGTTAAAAGCGTCCGTCTAGGCCTACTTAAGCTTAAGGGCTTGTTCAAATCGTGAAGTATGCGCAGTAGCTAATGCCACTAACAAGATTCAATGCAGCAAAATATTTCATAGTAGCACTGCATTTCTAAATAACACTGGCACGCATCTCTCTGTATTGGCTGACAACTGGACTCAAGTTTAATTAGTTGAGTGATTTTCTCTCTTTCACACAGAGAAAACAGGTTTGACAAGTGTGAGGGAAGGAATTTTGAAGGCCTGTGTGTTGGCCACAGACATAGTTTGATGAATTTTTTTGCAATCGTTTTTTGTTTCAGAGATATTTGTCGTCTTGTTTAATTTCAGTTTCCTTCACCTCTGGAGGAGAAGGAAACTGAAATCTAAAGCTAAATAAAGAGAGATGACAAACGATGGGGACAATAACGGCTTGGCAGATATAGATTCTCTGTGGCAGGGCTAATGGGGGCCAGCAAGGGTTCAAATATTTGTTTTCCCTACTCCCAAAAGTTCATGTCAGATGGGTCGGCCATCGGGGCCTATCTATTACAGCTCGATTCTACCGTAGGGAGAGAGCGTCTGAGAATAGCAGCTGCCGTTTCATACTGGCGTCGAAGGGAGGGAGGGGGGGACGTGGATTTAAAGAACCGAAGCAAAGGATGGATCAGGCGTATAAAAGATAGGCTCGTTTATACTTATGATTTTTCATACTGTACATCCCCACCGCCACTTGAAGCTTACAGACACATCTGGTCCTCCGCACAGCCCTCTGTGAAATATTGATTGCGTGATAATGGACCCTTAGTGGAGTGTATTTATTATGCATCAGTTGTCAATAATACGCCAAAGTGGGCGAGTAAAAGGTGACTGCTGGATATGCTCTCATGTTTCCCTAGAACCCCCCTCCGTTCCCCCCCCTCCTGTGTGACCGCTTTCCCCCACATCAACAACAGTGGGCATGTCGCACACACTGGAAGATAACGATTACAAGATAGTGGAGATAAGGGTCAACAACCTTTCAGTTTCAGCTAATATCATTAGTGTTTTGTTGATGCTGTGATTAGAAATCTTCCCTTCAGGAGGGCATAGACGTTGGCTTATAGCCCTAAAATGCATGATTAAAAAAAGTTATGCTTCTATTTTTAGGTAATGAGTTACTATATATCTGTTTTATTCTATTAACATTTCTTGTTGTGGAGGTTCTATAAGGTTTCTTGATATATGTGAAGTTTGATTTGTTGCATACATGATTTGGATGAGTTCAAGGGCATAAAAAAACATTATTGTCCCCCCAGTTTTTTGGGAAATTATCATTATATTTTGAGATTTTTCTGCTGTTTTTAAACTTCTTTTCCATCTAGTGATAATTCATGGTGATTAAAGATCAAGCTAAATACATAAATTCCACATGGACACTAAATTCAAAACGTTTTAAAGATTGCCATTGACTTCCATAGTATGGCAGAAAAAAATTCTATGGAAGTAAATGGCTACCTTCAACTATCCTTTTAAGTCTCCTAAAATTCCAGAAAAGAAACAGCATACAGGTTTGGAACGACATGAAAATGAATAAATAATGACATAATTAGAACAACTGGATGTCATGTCACTCAATTAATATTCAAGAGCCAAGCTGATTTTGTAATGTTTCCTGCATCACAATTTTCAGATTGTTCTTACGCCCTTGATGACATGATGATCATGAACAACAAGTCTCTGCAAATTTCCTTTTTAATTAGGGGAAATGAATGCAATAAAATGATTTCTGGAAGTGAAAGGTAAAAATGTTTTCCCTAATAGTCATTCAGTTGCTAACTAACTTTAAATGTGTCTTGGGTTTTTACCGCCTGAGACCAATAAAGCAGCTTCACTCATCAGAAGGGAAGAGGATTTGAAGTGATTGACAGGTACAAGCCCTGAGACCCAAGTGTATTGTGGGAAAGCCAGTCGTATATGTAAAGAACACTCACACATACTGCAGCTTGAAATTATGCTGAAAGGCATTTTCAGAGATGTACACCATCCCACAATCTGTGACCGTCCTGAAAAATATACACAAGTCAGCCAGATAATTCCCTTTTTGAATATGAGAAGTTTGAATACCGTTCAAATTTTTGTTGTCAGTGTAAATTATTCATTGGAAATAAATGTATCATTTACTGTCAAAAGTGACCGTAAAGACTTTTACAATGTTCAAAAAATGCTGTTCTCACAGTTTCCACAAAAATATGAAGCAGCAAAAACTGTTTTCAACATTGATAATAATAAGAAATGTTTCTTGTGCAGCTAATCAGCATATTAGAATGATTTCTGAAGGATCATGTGACACTCAAGACTGGAGTCATGATGCTGAAAATTCAGCTTTGACATAACAGGAATACATTGTATTTAAAATATATTCAAATATTTAAAAAAAAACTGTTATTATAAACTGTAATATTCCACAATATTACATTTCTTACTGCATTTTTGATCAAATGAATGCAGCATTGGTCTGCACGCGAGACTTCTTTGTAAAACATTTTTAAAAAATGATACAGACAGTATTGTATAAATGATCTTTAATCTTTATTCAATCTTGTACATCTTCTGTAGTCTTAAATACTTACAGGTTCTTCAGTTCTCTGTAGTTGGCGAGGTCTATGTCTGTGATGTTCTCCAGGTTTGCTTGATTCTCTATGTAGCTAGAGAGTTGAAATGAAAGAACAGGTTGAAATTCAACTAAAATAATGTTCTAATATTTATGCTCAATGTCATTATTTCAAATCTGAAACTGTTTACTGTATGTTTCTGAAATATTTCATTGGTACACATTATTTCTGATTTTGTTTGCATGATCAAATGCAACAACTTCCTCTCTAAAACGACTTTCCTTTTCAGATTATGCCACAAATCCATCTTCAACTTTCAACCCTTCCCCTCCATCCACCTGACTCCAATCTGGTATGTAACGCCCCCTTTTCATGATCTCATCTATTCCCAATCCTACATTATTTTTCATTGAATATCCTGTTTAAATCAGGAATATATTGAAATAAAATAGTTTTTCATATAATGATCTTGCTTTGTTGAAATACGAAACATGGAAATGCAGCCACATAATGACATTTGTTCTTAATATTTTCTTGTACAAATATTTAAATTCATTCATGTTCACCTGAGTACATGAGTAAACTTGTTCCATCTCCACTCTAAGACTCCTGAGTTTTGTGATTCCAGGTCTCTGTGAGTGAGTCTATATTAAATATTGTTGTGCCCTTGCAGCCATTATTATGGTGCATAAACACCATCAGTGAAGTATTTTGAAATCGATTACTTTTTCATTTCCACACAAGCAGTTTTACTGAACAGTACTTGTACTTCCAGGAATGAGAACTCAGATTCTTTTTGAGAAAAAGTTTTCATAATGGCTCATTGAATCAAACTATATAGAGCTAGTCTATATGTGTCTCATTTCAAGGCTGCACTACATTCCCAATTCATTTTTATAATGGTTACTATTCTGAAATAAGACATGTATGCAGAGGATGTAGCCTTTCAAATGAGACACATCATATATGTATGCTTAAACATATCTTAGCTGTTCCATAATTCAATGCAACAAAGCTGTATAGTTAAAAATATCGGTAACGCTTCCTTTTACAGTACTTACGTGTACTTACAGTGTATTTACCTAGAAAGTAGGTTTAGGGGTACTGTAGGTTCAGGGTTAGTACCTAGTTATTACCCAGTAATTGTAATTACTATAATAAGTACATAGTATGTACATGGGTAACAGGACTGTAAAAGGAAGCTTTACCAAAATATCCACTAACAGAAAGTACCATGGTGTTGCCATGTTTTTAGTCTCTAATCATCTAGACAACTTCATCCCATGCATGGCAGCAGCACTTGACATTGGCAAAAGCCACAAAAAAACACAGAACTAATATCAGAAATATTTTATAAACCATCTTGACAAACTCATATGATGTTTAAGTACATATAAAATTCAATTCCATATAATGCATTCCCTGATTTCTGTAGTGCTTCTTTCATCAATACACAATCAAGTAGGTGCAAATTATTGCATTCACTGTGCTGAAATATGGCCCTGAAATATGTTTCTTTTTTTTTTAAATTACAGCTTTAAAGAGGTGGGATATAATATAAACAGTGTTTTATTGTATAGTGAGGCACTGAACAGAGTCATGCTGATAATAATGAGCCTGCCTTATATCCTCTCTTACTTTTACATAAAAAATCTTTTCAAATATAGATGCTGATAACTAAAGACATTTCTTCTGACTTCACTGGAATCTTTTGATCTGTGATTCGGTCCAGTTGTGTTCAAGAAGCACAAACAGATATTTATTAGCGTCTGATTGACCCAGAGAGCCATAATGCAATTACAGAGCAGGTGGGACGACATCTCAAACTGCTTTGGCTTATTGAATCGAGTCGAGTGGGCAATATTTCATCTATTGTTTTCAGCGGGGCATTTGCAAGCAATTCGCAGAATGGAATTTACAGCATGATGAATGATGTATTTCTCCCGCTGGTATGAAGTTAATGGTCTCTTGTTTTCCTCCCTGGTAGAAGTGCTGTTCCTCTGTACTGTGCCCGTCTCACTAATACAGCGAAATGCTGCTTTTTTTACGGGCACAAAGTGTTCTGTGTAAACACGTGGCGAAAGAGCATTCTCATTTATTGATTGAATGCTTGTAGTAAATGTAGAGACTCTGCTGGAGTTCAGAGAATCACACTTGAGCAGGTGTACTGAGACGAACAACAATGGCAGCCGTGCAGAACTTCACCATAAAAATACACTGATGACGTCAGACATTGTTCGATTACATATACTTTACACTTATTAGCTGCTCTATGTATATATTATTGAATTAGCCTAATTATTGAATGAAGCACTGATTGATCAATTTTGACCTAAGCTGTTTCCAGTGCAACTTCCAAGAATAAAATCTCTTATAATTTGGTAGGTTGTCTACAAGAAATAGCAGAAATCAGCCATTTTCATTTGAAAATGGGGTCATTTGAGTTGACTTTTTTTGTCATCTATTCATTCTCATGTTGCTTGAATCTCATATTGCATTCTACACAGGAAACAGGAGTTATCAAAATGTCAAAGTTGCTCTTTTCTGTATAATGAAATCGCATGGAGCTTAAATTTAAGCTTGATTTATTAAAACATGATATTAGATTGGGATTTGAATCCAGGTTCCCTTTACGTTCCCTGCTTACTATGTTGTTTTTTTGTCATCTCTTCCAGAGCACCAAGTGAACCAGATCCTGAACACATGATCTCTAAAAACACCTCTTGAGCATAATGATACAGGTGGTGAAATGGAAAGGCACATGATGGTGTACAGTTCTTAAAAAAAAAAGAAAAAATCTCCAGGATCTGTGAGTGATACACAGATATGGGAAGTGCACATTGTGACCCAAACAAACACTATCAAGGTAACACACATCTAAATACCACTATAATGCGAGAAACACTGACTGCATTAAACGCTCCAATTGACATAATTAATGTAGCATTACTTAAAAAAAAAGAAATGTAGAGATGAGGTGGATATTGTTATTGACCCCAGATTCTGAGGTGAATCATATAGTATTGTAAAAGTAGTGTAAAGGTACATTGGCTTTTTAGATAATAATAAATCTAGCATTTCTTTCCATTCAAAATTGCATTATTTACACTGAAGGGAGGAGAACGAGAGAATGCATGAAACATAGTGAGATAAAGATTGTAAGAGGTGTGGTGATTATCCTACAATAAAGCATAAGAGCCATAATCATATAAACACTATTCTGAATGAAGTGCAACATTCGGCAAGGCTTGGTATCACTGTTAAAACACCTGCACCTCTGGGTAACATCTGTCTGACTGCACACACATGAACATTGAGATGTTTTTCTCACCATTTCCGAGAATAGATTATGTACCTGACACTCTTAAAGGCACTTAAAGAGAAGCTCAGCAGCACAAAGTACCAGGCCACTTTCCCTCCAGCCCTTGATTAGTTTCCAAGGATTTCCTTGTTTTGGGGAAATCTGCTTTCAGTGATTCCACAAATTAAATGAAATGTACTATAAAGCAATAAATGCAGGTCTGACAATTAGATTGGCCTGCCAGAAAAAAAAACCCTCTAGGTTAAACCAGGGAACGCATGCACAAACTATACATCCAAATGCCCAGATTTCTCCATGAAAATTCATGAAGGCCAGTCACTTCGATTGAACTCGCCACCTGTTCCATCTCCTTGCAAGATCGAGCACCGCACTGAACTTCCTCGGAAGTCTCAGCAACTTTTACCAAGCAGCTCTCATCGAACAGATTCATACACCAAACGCAACTTACATTTCAGTGACGTTTTCACTCTCCTGTGGCGCCAACGCCGGGATGCTGGTGATCCCGTCCAACTCCAGGCATTGCAGCATGGCAAAGGAACAGCGACAGGCGCCTGGGCATCCGCTCAGGGCTGGTGCAACCAGGACAAGAAGCAAAACCACAATCGGGACCACCCTACGCTCAGCCATGGTGGGGTTCGAGTGAGTTTGTTCTCCTGGAGGAAACTCCACCCTGCAGTGAGGAGAAGCGGCTCTTCTCTTGGCCAGCACTCAGGGTTATGATCCCATCCAGGAGCTGAGCTATTGAGCCGTGTAGAGGGGCCCTGGGGAACGGTGGGCTGTTGCCTCCTCTCCTCCTCTCACTACCTCCCAGTCCGAGATGGAGAAAAGGAGGGGAGGGGCAAAGCGGTCCATTAGTTGAGTGTGAGATGAGAGAGAGAAATGGTCACCAGACACCTCTGTGACACTTGCAGAAGTGACTGTAGCCAGACTCACGAGCTGCAGGTGGACACGGATAGATCGGAAGTGACCATGAACTTTGAGCTCATGTGGCTAAACAACTCATGACTCATGTATGCACAAAGGGCAAGGATTGTGCCATTTACCCAAGTATAGTTTTTATAGAATTGGAGCATGGCAAAGGTGATATGATTCATTGTATCATTTCATGATTCTTCATATGTATAATTCTCTGTTCATTTGGATTCCTTGATACTTCAGCTTGTTGTTAGGTCATGAGGTTATATATTTAGACAGTTTTGTTTACTCTTTTAATTCTCCGACACTAACCTTGTCCAAAGTGCTGGGGATCTTTAGTTTTCATCAGCATATAAATGTTAACCCTGCAAGAAAAATAAATGTTAGTTGTGATTAATAAAAAAATAAAAAAATGTATGTTATGATTCATTGCAACTGGTCCCATGATCTGTGAGGAGCCACATGTGAGATCGCAGTAAATGAGAGTATAAAGAGTAAATTAAAGTCTTCATTTAACCTCATTGCTGTCTAGAAGAAACAACGGAGATATTAGATATACATTTTTTCTTGGATTTTTCGTGATAAAATAAGTAAAAATAGAGTCAAATGTTACAATAGTTAAAGGTATGTGAAGAAAATGATATTGCTCAGAGGCTGCTCTTTCACAGCTCAGGAGACTTAATGGAGAACTCAGATGTGAGTATCAATTTCGTCTTTAAAATGTCCTGCTAAATTAATTTGGTAAACACAAATGTTACAGTAAAAGAATACGAGTAGCATAACTCAGATCATTTGGTAATGTTTGATGAGAAATATTTGAGTTCATATTGAGATCTTTGACATTTGATTTCAGACTAAAATCTGCAAATCTGAGCACAGTTTGAGACGTTTAGAGATCTCTTCTGAAACTCTGAAGGAGGCACGTGTGAGATCACTGGCTCTTTTTCTCAGCAGAATGAATATAAGAAGCAGGAGACTCAAGCAAAGGTCTGCATTTGCTCTCCATTGAATATTATTGCTGTCCAGGAGAAACAGTTGAGATTGAGGAGAGTCTGAGAGAAAAGATGTGTGCTCAGAAGTTGCTCTTTTTTTGCTCCATAGACATTTACAATAAACATAAATCTTTTCTCAGATGTTTCTCTTAAAATGTAATTAACACAAATAGGGAATTGTTGACATTAAGAATGAATGTAGAGAACTATAATTTGATGAGAAATAGGAGTTCAATTTAGGAGTTTTGATTGCAGACTTTGGCAAATCCGAGCACAGTTTAAAACACTTTGAAATCTCTTCTAAAACTTTATTGAGTTTACTGAGAAGCCCATGCAAATGACTGCATCTGATCTCTTTTTAATATCACCGATATATTGACATGTTTAAAAAGATCTAATTAGTGATTTTTCTTTCCTTTTTTTGCTCCGGCAGAAATTTGAATGCTCACAAGTTGCTCGGGAAAGCAGTTTCATTTACAGTAAGAATCAATTTAGTCAATGGAAAATTGTTTACATACATATAGTGCTATAAAGTGAAAGTGGATAGTATAACTTAAAATCTGATGAGAAATATTTGAGCTCATACTGCAGATCTCAGACTTTTGATTGGAGGAATCTTGTCAAATTCAAGCAGATATTATGAGATCTCTTATGAAAATCCAGAGATGTGCAACATGAAATGACTTCATTTCAAATCTCATTTAGTTCTAGATTGATATTAAAGAGTTGTTTCGCTCGTGTGTTACAGATCTAGCCGTGCCTGTTGTAATTTTCCATGTAGCTCAGAGACACTCAAGGCTTTCTGGTACTGAAAGGGTACAAGAGGAGGATGGATGTTGTTGGCCGACTGCTGTGATTGCAGTGTCTCGTCCTCCCATAAGGGATAAATATTGTGCCCCGCCTCCCTCTCAGAGAGTCTCCATACACACATCAGTAAGGTCATAGTGCCCTGACCACAATTACTGGCAGGACCCGAGCAGACCCTTTTTCTGCTGCAATAGGGACATAGTGATGGCTCCAGACTTCCTCCTCTTGTTCCCTCTTCATCAGGATCAGCAAAGTAAGATATAGTAGGAGAGAGAGAGAGAGAGAATGAGGGGGCGAGTGAAAAAATCCATCTATGGTGGTTTTCTATCCCGTGGCCCTAAAATGGCAACTCTAGAGTTTGTACGGTTCTCCCGTGCTCTTTAAAAGCTCAGCTTGTGAAGAGGCTTTTAAGACCATTTCGTAGATTCCGGACTCTATTATTACCTCAGTTGTTTACCTCTTTACATCTAACAGTGTACCTGTGTGCTTCCACAATCCATTGATTTCTTTCAGTGCGTTCTCACTCTTTTAGAAAGAGAGAAAACCGTCAGCATGAGGAGAGGCTGGCTGTTGATACTCCCTCAGTGTGCTTTAAAGAACGACTCGCAGAGAAATCCATGCTGACCATTACACCTCTCCTGTGAATTTAGGGAATCGTTCAACTAAAAACTTCATATTATGTTGCAATTTCTCTCTTTCTGTTGTTCCAAACCCTTTCAAAAGGAGTCATTTTTAATCATGTATAAGGCTTTTCCATTAACTTACAATTAAGGTGAACTAGAGCGTTCACACTTGAAAAATGAAGCCATTGTGTCAGTGGGAGTCAGATCAGTCCGATTCATGTGGAATCATTTAGACGATTTTGTGAATTGGATCAATGATTCATTGCAGATATCTGACTCAAAAGAAGGATTCATTCATGAATCAGACAATTCTTTTTGTAACTTTTGGAAGAGACTCTGTCATGACAGTAAAATACTGTCATTATTTTTCGGCGTGCCCTCCCAGTCCATTAAATTTAGGCGTAGGAAGTATGAGTGATTTTAAACAGGATATGCTGAATAAGTCTGTCAAGCCAATCAAAGTAGAGAATAATTCAATTACAGGCCAAATGAACCACTCCCACACAACAAAACTACTGCTAATGGGCTGCAGCTTCCAAATAAAAAGGACACCGGTTTTCTCTACTCAAAGGCTTTGTGCAGAATTGAATACTGTTTTTCTTCAGAGTATATACTACATGGCGTACTGCATGCTAATTTTTAAAAATGTATGAATAAGTATGCAATATGCAGTGATACTTGTTTCAAACAGTACGCTACATTGTTGTCACACATCCACATGGAATTGCATGTTTAATTCAGAAAGTGCCATCCATTTATCTCTGAAATAAATATGGTTATTTGTTTACTTAAAATATAACTTTATTTATCTTATATATAACTGCATCTTTTTTTAATACAAATTTATTTTAATTTTTTTTTTTTTTATTAACATTCAATTAGGCAATATTTAGCCCTCTGGTTGTTATTTTTTTTTTTTACTTCATCTGAATGGTACGACACTTGGTAAATGTTTTGCCATAAATGGATCATAACTATTCCATAAATATAATTTAGAACCATAAAATCCCATAAAACTAGTCTGTCATTTTTGACCACCACACGATCAGCACTAGAGGGTTAAAGGGATAGTTCGCCCAAAAACGAACGCGTTGTCATCATTCACTCACCCACAAGTTGTTCCAAACCTGTATGAGTTTCTTTCTTCTGTTGAACACAAAAGAAGATATTTTGAAGAATGTTGGTAACCAGACATTTGATTGAACCCATTGACTTCAATGGTATTTTTTTTCCTACTGTGGAAGTCAGTGGCCTCATGGAATTTCATGTTTAATTCAATAAAAAAACGATTGATTTCAAATTCAATTTTATTAAAACTTTCTGGTGCTGTTCTGTCATTTTTGACCGAAAATGTTTACGTTTTTTATTTTTATTTTTTTTGCATTTTTTTACTTCATCAAAATTGTACGAGACTTGGTACAGGTTTTGGCACTTAATGTGTGAACACAAACACACAATTTTTTCTGTTTTTAGTTCAACAGGAGAAAGAAACTCATACAGGTTTGGAACAATATAAGGGTTATTAGTAAATGACAGAATATTCATTTATGGGTGAACTATCCCTTTAAAATGTGTCTTAAATTTTGGCATGTTTTATTTATTGAAATCTATTTATTTTTAGTAACATTTTATTTGAAAATGTCTATAAATGTTGCCATTTATTTAAAATCAATTTTTAAGTTGTATGATATCAGTGATATCTGAACCTGGAGAGATCTAAAGAGACGTATTATGAGAGAAGCGGAGAGTAGTGACCTGGCTGCAAGTTACTCAATCCCCATCAAACTAATGTCCTGCCACAGAGAGAGAGACCAGTGCAGAGTGGACCGGAGTAAAAGCACTCCTGGAACGGGTACAAGGAAAGGCTTTTACACCTGCAGTGGTTAATATATGGATCTCCACACTCCTGCTGTCCACTGCCACACACAATAAAGCAAACCATCGACCTGTATGCGCTACATTTGCATATCCGGTTAAGTTATGAGTAATGTCAAATTAAAATAACACAATAAGTTTGTGAATTTATTGCAACTAATAAAATGTGACCCTTCCACCTCAGTATTAAATAAAAGGCAGGGTAGGCAGGTTTTTTCTAAAACACTTTTTCCCAAAACTGTCTTTATAATACATATTTAAAATGTAAGTACTCTGAAAAGGAGAATATAAAAATCGAGTGTCTGTAGTCCTCTCAGGGCTCCAATAAACACAGCTACTCTTTCCATTCGGAACGAATGAAATGATTGGCTGGGCGACTGTCACTATCCCTCGCTACAATGGTTACCACCACATGCACGCGCTCGGTTGACTAGCTCGTTACCCGAATCAAACTCAATAGGAGCTGGAGGACGCGTTTACAAGCGCCGAGCGGAGAGGAGCGCAGTGTGACATCATGTCAGAATCACATGTAAGAAAATACCTAACTTTATCATTATGAATATAAACAACTAATATGGCTGTTAGTACTCACTATCAAGCTAGCATATCGATAAAGTTTTAAATATATTGAGTTTGATTCGGTAACGAGCTATAACATAAGGCAAAGCTAAAAACAGGTTGCATTGATACACGTTTTCCCGTTACCAACAGTTACACTGTGATGAAGGTGAATTTCGTGTAAGATTTTTCTTGTTTTCCATGTGAGAGCTTCCACGATGAGAGCCTCTCCTCTTCCAAAATGAGCGAGTCAACCGAGTGCGCGCATGTGGGCCATGGTAGCGAGGGAGAGTGACAGTCACCCAGCCAATCATTTCATTCGTTATGAATGGAAAGAGTAGCTGTGTTTATTGGAGCCCTGCAGAGGACTACAGACACTCGATTTTTATACTCTCATTTTCAGAGTACTTACATTTTAAATATGTATTGGTAATATATAAAGACAGTTTAAACAAATTTGGGCAAAAGTGTTTTAGAAAAAACCTGCCTTTAAAAAAGATTGTTTAGTTGTTCTTAGGGGAATGATATGTGGTTGTTGGGTCGTTTTTAGGGAGACAACTCAAAGCAAGCAATGGACCAGCACTATAATGCATTTCAGTTAGCAGACCATTTAGATTAGGGGTGTCCAATCCTGCTTCTGGAGGGCCACTGTCCTGCAGAGTTTAGCTCCAACCCCTATTATACACACCTGAAGCAGATAATCAAGGTCTTACTAAGCGAAACTCAGGCAGGAGTGTTGAGGAGAGTTGGAGCTGAACTCCGCAGGACAGTGGCCCTCCAGGACCGAGTTTGGACACCCCTGATTTAAATGAACAGTATACAGTTTGGTTTTTCTGTAAAAAAGTTAATAAAAACAACAAAAAGGCTACTATTTGTTTTGCTGAGCAGTGCAGGGTGTGTCCATCTCTGGTTCAGCAGCTTTTGCCTCATCTTCTTCTCACATCATCATCTCTCTACCAGGAACCAGTCCCCAGCAACACCCAAATCATAGTATTCAGAGCAGCAGTGTTAGTGAGACTCGCTGGGGTAAACCTGGGATCGATTGGCTCATGCTGCTGGGGGTTTTGGTAATGTAACTGAATCTAGGTTCTCTCATTAGGGACACGAGAAGCCCGTCTTCATGCAGATGAGCCGAAACTCGAGGAGCAGTTCGCCAAAGACTAATGAACATGCAGCATCTCCTCTCATGCCTCCGTTCTGGCTCGCTCTTACAGTTGTCTCCATTTCTGCCTCTTTTGTGTATTAGCTCACTCACGGTCTAATTTCCACTGCCCCTCTTAACTGAAATTAAAGCAAAATCAAGGCCGGATTATATATAGGCACCCCATTGACATGCGAGCATAGTGCACGTTTTTAATTATTTTTTCACTCTAATAGTAAAACACTGTAAGAAAATTAATATCTAAAGGCCCACTGAAGTGCCTTGAAACACGCAGCATTATTCAATATGTTGACGTAATTTCCACTGAAACAGGAAGACAGGGCGGGACTTATCGATCAGCCACTCTCCCTTTTTAAAATAGCCAATAGCATTTTGTTCATGTCACAGCTCGCCCAGAGCTGTTGAGCTTGGTAAAGCCACAGTTTCCTTCTAAAATCTTCTCCATATCGCTTTAAAATAAAGCATTCTGCAGAATTCAAACGGGTCCGGTACATTTTGCGGTCTGCACCGACTCAGGCATAAGATCCGCTCTGTGCTCTCGTGTCTCTGGACGGGAGCGGTTCACGTGACACTGACGTGAAACCAGACTTCATTTGCCTCAATGGAAAGCACACTGTCTGAATCGTTCCCTATCCCCTATTTAGAGCACTAAGTGCTATTCACCAAGTAGAAAATAATAAATGTGTGAACAAGTGACCGATTTTAGGCGCAGCTTCAGCATCTATTTATAATAGGGGGCGGGACGCTGCAGATTCTAGAGAGCGTTTGATTGGACAGGAAATCTGATGATAAGTTGAAGTGCAGAGTGATGTCATCAAAATCATTCATCCATATCAGCGGAAGTGAGAGACTGTAAGTTTTGAATGCTTATATCTTCTAAATGGGAATTTTGTCATTGTTTTGGAGCACACTAGGCCTATAGCTTATAGATAACTGACTAATAGGCTATTCATACTAAAAGCCAAAAACTTGATTTCATGGGGACTATAAAGCATAATCAGGGCCGGATTTACAGGCATCCCACGGACGTGCGAGCATAGGCTATTGCACGTTTTTAATTATTATTAAGCCCTATTATTATTTCACCCTTATAGTACAACACTGTAAGACAACTATATAATTTAACAATTTAAATATTGGCACAAACCTCTATTTCCATTTTTTGCCATTTAAAAAAAAAAACAAATCATTACTACTGGTCAACCTTTACATCTGTCTGTGGGTTTTGCAAATAATTGAACCAATGAAACGTATTAAAAAGAGCTTGCGACTGAACCTCGTATCTCCATTGGATACTTAAACTGTCAGTTAAACCTCATAACTCTGCGCCGCGTCTCTCGTAAATGAAGTGCCACACGACCGACTCTGCTTGTTTGCAATGCAAGGGTAAGGAACTGGTTCTTTGAACAAGTACAGCTTTTCTTAACTCAAGAAACACTATAAGCAGTGGCCTGGACGGGCACGCAATGCGGGGGCCCCGCTTGTTGGAGGCCCCGTGATAACCCCGTGCCAGGTTGTGCCGATAGACGATGATCAGCTGATAGACGCCATGCACTGATGCCGATAGATCAGAAGATGATCAGCTATCGGCCTTATCAAGAGGATATGACATATCCAGTAATGTATTAAATTATTGTTATAACTACTATTTTTATTATTAAATTAATAGGCTTACAATTAATTTGCCCAGCATTAATTTTACAGATGAGCTGCGAGTAAAAGATTAGTTAGATTATCTTACTCATCTTCTCAAAAACTGGCCTAGCCTAGGCCTACTTGTTTTACACGAATTCTAATTTTTTCACTTATTATGGGCCACAAGAGAAATGTATTCCACAAGGCCCAGATCTGGGCCGACACTATTATATTGCTGTCTGGCATGGCATTTGGCCTACACCTAGTCTTTATACGATCGGATAGCTATCTGATCAGAGAAAATGCATTAAGTGACCAGGTGTAAACAGACCCATTATGTGTCATTTATTTTTTAAGAAGGCACTATCATCAGCCGCATGGCTTCCTTGTAAATATTCTAATAAAAGTGCTTTTAAATAGCGAGGAATCAAAAAATGATTCACTCGAACTATCGACTGATTTGATGTATACCTCATCAGGTTTGGTCTTGGTCCGGATCCATTCAATTATTATAATGCATCATTATGAAATAGCCCAATTACATGACTGACCTCAATGCAAAAATAACATTTAATTTCTTTAAATGAAAGGGTCCCAAAAAGCCCAAGGCTGTTTCGTGGCTGTTTCAAGGGTCTCAGGGTCGATTGCCATTCACAAGAAGATAAGAAATGTCTTCTCTGATCCTTGAAAAAACTGCAAATAACAGACAGGTCTTTTCATTTGTTCATCTTTGCTTTAATAACAACTTTACAATAGATGTTCTCATGCAACTTTATTTATTTATTTATTTTTAGAAAGTTTTTCAGCCATGTGCAGTTGCTTGATATTATGAAGTACCTGGTAAACATGTTGGAACAATGTAACAAACAGTTTTTGTTTCTTATTTATGAAGTACGTCCTATTTGTGAAGCTAAAATAACTGAAATAGCATTCCCTCGTGGGTTTTCAAATTTAAGTCTTTAATTCATTGTCATGCACAAAAGAATGTCAATACATTAACACACATATACAGTATGATGGGGATATGAAATTGCACTGCATTTTAAGAGTGGCCCTGCTTCTATTATCATAATTCTGAATCCTATAGAGATTATTAAATAATGTTTTGGTGATGGATTAAACACAAACCTTTTTCATCTTCTCAGTGTTTGATGGAGATCAATCCTTTCGGTGGTTTGGCATTTGAGGCCAAACATTAACCAAATATCTGGGTGAGTGGATTTTCTTTGATTAATCTCATAACCTACCAAGGGTTAAAGGTCTATGGGCAATATGGCTTGATGCATTCTATTATCTTATGCATAATGATTTATTCATAAGTCCACAATGATTTTGCAGTAAATGGAAGCTATTCCCAAACACAACAGTGGAACGTTGCCTTTTCTGTCATTATCGGAACTTATTGGGGATGTTTGTTCCAATGCAAACTAAAAGAAAACTGGCCTGTGCATTAACCCTTTAAGTGTCACCCCCCTTTTTTTGAATATACATGAAAATGCACATTTCGAACTTAAATGGTTGTAATTCAAGAATGCTTTGGAATATAGACGTAAGATTGGTCTTGTTTTAAAGAAGACATTTGGCAGATTTTTGTAGAAGTGAAATAAATTAAGAAAGTGAAACAGAAAAAAAGTTATAGAAGTTTGAGTTTATGAAACTGTACAATGTAAAAAAAAAAAATTATTCATATTTTATTTAAAATACATATTTTCAAAACCTGGGCGACTCTAAAACTGCAAAAAAATCAAAGCCAAAAATCTGAACAAGTTGTGTTTCAAATTTTAGGTTGATATCTCAAAAAATGAGCTTTCAGTAAGATTTTGTTTGGGCGCAGTACCAAACTTTTTCACTAGATGACAACCAGACTCCATTACTGCCCATATAAGGGCGCCTCCATTTCCATATGTGTTTTGAGTGATATGAACCATTATTTCCACAATTTTCATACAATTTATGAAGTAGACATCCTATTCAGAAGTAATATGAGAAGTTTGGCAGATTTTGATATGATTTCAACCTCTAAGAAACATAAAAAGAACACGCATGTGCGTTTTAGCTTCCTGCCACATCATATAATTTTTTTCTTTATATAAAAAAAAAAATTCAGACCTTTTTTTTTTTTAAATAATTGAATGGATGCTATCTTTTGAACTCTTGGCATGAAAACAAACTGAGATTTCTACCCTTCTTTCATGATTTTTCATGTTCATCACTATTTCAAAATAAAGGTCTAAGAGTATGAAAATATTATTGTTGCAAATTGATAAATTACGGCTCCTCTGTAATTTATTTTGAAAATCAATCACCAAATATGGAAACTAGAGATTGTAAGCTTTCAAATGATATATAGTTTGTCAAGATTAGTTTAGGTTTAGTATAGGATATTACTGTTTTAAAAATGTAAAGGATTTGGGCCCACCGGTGGGCCCGTGACACTTAAGGGGTTAAAGCAAATCAATAATACTGATGTAATGAGGTCACAGGTGTATGTTTGTAATTTACAACGGCTTCGAACGCACCTCAACCAATCAGAATCAAGGACCGGAACAATACGTTTTATAATTGCCTTTAACAAAAGCCATAGTCGCAATGAATCACAAAACCCTATGGGTTTTTATAATGGAGTTTTTCAAATTATGAGTAATATAAAGTATGTGGTATACATAACTTGACGATACTTGGAAGCTTTGCTTTACAACATAAATTACACACACCCATATCAAAATGCGAATTGCTATTTCAGAATGCTATTTTATAAAAAAACAAACATGTTTTTAATAAGTAACTAGATAAGAAAGTTTGGGGTGTGAGTGTGTGTGCAGTTTACGTCGTAGAACAAAACGACCTAGTATAGTCAAATTATGTTTACCACACCTTATTTTACTCATAAAAACCCCATTATAAAAGCCCATAGGAAAATCTCTAGGGAACCACTGGCGAATTAGGGTATGTTTACATGACAACAATGTACAACAGATTTTTTTTTCTTTGGCATTACTACGCGTACAGACGACAATGTTGTCAAAAATGATCCCCGTTCACGGATCCGCGAAAACGACTAAAAACGCTGTATTCTGCTGCCAGGCCAGTAGTTGGCGATATCACTTTGTAAAGAAACACTACACACCTATAGACTGAACACGTAAAACACATGCGCATGATGTCACCATTTTCTCAAATTCACGTTTTTGTAGTTTACACCGAGGTGATAATGGTATCAGGCCCCCAAAACTCAAATCTGTTTAAATGAACAATACGCATAACAAGTTTTAGTTGAAAACGGTGTCTTGTAAACGGCTCCTAAGTCTTCTGGGTTTTAAAGTCACGAATGCAGCATTCTATAGTTTCCCTGAGATAAGTGGCCATCTGAGTATGTAAAGTTACCAAGCTCTCGGATTTCATTAAAAACATCTTCATTTGTGTTCCGGAGATGAACGAAGGTCTGTATGATAATATGTCACATTACAGTGGTAAATGATTTGCAAAAAACATTTCATGTTGACTTTAAATGCTCAAATAACCTGTCAGAATTATATATTTTATTGTTTTATGTTTTTATATTTCTCTTTTTTAATGTTACTTGTGAAGCAGTATATTTTCCACCTTTCCGCCAGTAAAGTTTGTAAAGTGTAAACTGACACTGCATGTCATGTGTTCTGGGAATATGACACAGAGGGGTCGCGTCATCATGGTATACTTGTTCATCCTTAAAATCGGCCTATGCTTGTTCACTTTTGAGATCAGATTTGCTGGCTTCCTTTTTATAGCAGTTTTTCAACAAAAAAGATTTGAAAAACAAATCTATAAATGTGGTTTTTCATAAGATGACTCACTGAGCTGATAATGAATCATTGGCAGTTTCAGGAAAGAACTTAAGTTGGATGTGATCTAAATGCACTTGAGCTGCTGTAATTCTGCTAAAAGACATGCTAGTAAACAACAGACTGAATTAGCAGTTATTTGCTTTTTACGTCATTCACCATGACCACCTCTTGCCCCAGGTCTTGGAAGGATGAGAAACATTTGAGTTCATATTGAGTCCATATACCCTTTTTGTTTTCTGCAAAATATTTTTTTTTTTGTGATATTTTTTTGTGACTGAGTCACAAATTTACCAAAAGCCATTTATTCATCCAGTACTGAAAACTGTACACTATCATTTAAAAAGTTTGGGGTCAGTAAGAGTTTTTTTAAAGAAATTAATACTTTAATTAATACTATTAAAGACATGTTGCAAAAGATTTCTATTTCAAATAAATCCTGTTCTTTTGAACTTTCTATTCATCAAAGAATCCTGACAGAAGGTATCATCAATAGTATTTCCACTAAAATATGAAGCAGCACAACTATTTTCAACATTGATAATAATAATAAATGTTTCTTGAGCAGCAAATCCACATATTAGAATGATTTCTGAAGGAGTATGTGACACTAAAAACTGGAGTAATGAATGATACTGAAAATTCAGCTTTGATCACAAGAATAAATTACATTAAAAAATATCTTCAGGATTTTTTGAATTGTAATAATGTCAGTGTTTTTACTGTATTTTTGACCAAATAAATGCAGCCTTGGTTTGCAGAGACTTCTTTCAAAAACATTTAAAAAAAACGTGTAGACCCCTTTTCATCAGTAGCGCATATATATATATATACACTCACCGGCCACTTTATTAGGTACCCCATGCTAGTAACGGGTTGGACCCCCTTTTGCCTTCAGAACTGCCTCAATTCTTCGTGGCATAGATTCAACAAGGTGCTGGAAGCATTCCTCAGGGAGTTTGGTCCATATTGACATGATGGCATCACACAGTTGCCGCAGATTTGTCGGCTGCACATCCATGATGCGAATCTCCCGTTCCACCACATCCCAAAGATGCTCTATTGGGTTGAGATCTGGTGACTGTGGAGGCCATTTTAGTACAGTGAACTCATTGTCATGTTCAAGAAACCAATTTGAAATGATTAGAGCTTTGTGACATGGTGGAAGTAGCCATCAGAGGATGGGTACATGGTGGCCATAAAGGGATGGACATGGTCAGAAACAATGCTCAGGTAGGCCGTGGCATTTAAATGATGCCCAATTGGCACTAAGGGGCCTAAAGTGTGCCAGGAAAACATCCCCCACACCATTACACCACCACCACCAGCCTGCACAGTGGTAACAAGGCATGATGGTTCCATGTTCTCATTCTGTTTACGCCAAATTCTGACTCTAACATCTGAATGTCTCAACAGAAATCGAGACTCATCAGACCAGGCAACATTTTTCCAGTCTTCAACTGTTCAATTTTGGTGAGCTCTTGCAAATTGTAGCCTCTTTTTCCTATTTGTAGTGGAGATGAGTGGTACCCGGTGGAGTCTTCTGCTGTTGTAGCCCATCCGCCTCAAGGTTGTGCGTGTTGTGGCTTCACAAATGCTTTGCTGCATACCTCGGTTGTAACGAGTGGTTATTTCAGTCACTGTTGCCCTTCTATCAGCTCGAACCAGTCTGGCCATTCTCCTCTGACCTCTGGCATCAACAAGGCATTTCCGCCCACAGAACTGCCGCTCACTGGATGTTTTTTCTTTTTCGGACCATTCTCTGTAAACCCTAGAGATGGTTGTGCGTGAAAATCCCAGTAGATTAGCAGTTTCTGAAATACTCAGACCAGCCCTTCTGGCACCAACAATCATGCCACGTTCAAAGTCACTCAAATCAACTTTCTTCCCCATACTGATGCTCGGTTTGAACTGCAGGAGATTATCTTGACCATGTCTACATGCCTAAATGCACGAGTTGCCGCCATGTGATTGGCTGCTTAGAAATTAAGTGTTAACGAGCAGTTGGACAGGTGTACCTAATAAAGTGGCCGGTGAGTGTATATATATAATATGACTTTATGATATTATCCCTTTTAAATGAGCATTTCTGCACAGCACATGCCACACATTTCCAGCTCATCTATGTTACTGTGTTTACTAGTACTACTGACCTCTTCAATTGTCTGTCTAAACACACCACTGACCCTTGTAAGCAGATTTTCCGTTCCCGGTCAGAGCGCGGCTGTGCCAACAGGGACAGATCGATAGCGGCCAAGCCTGACATTGATCATGGCTAGAGATAGTCTCATCGTTCAGTACTCGCAACATGTTTGTGTAGTGGCTACATGAGCCCAAACCAGATTCTAGCAGATATCAATCACGGTCTGTCCAGTCTCTCTTCCAGTACTCGGCTATTCACAGCCAAACAAGCAAGATGTCTGCGTATGGAAAGAAAGAAGGATTAGATGCAACAGGGAGGTATTGAAAGGGAATGTATGAGGAAAAAAAATAAGGTGTGTGTGTACGTGTGTGTGTGTGTGTGTGTGTGTGTGTGTGTGTGCGTGTGTGTGTGTGTGTGTGCAAGAGAGATGATTTGTGGGCCTCTCGTGTGCTAGCATTACAAGAATGGCCCTCATGGGTGGCATGAAAAGGCTCTTGATTGTAAGGAGTGGTAACTTGATATTCGAGCTCCTTGCCCTGATAGATTTATTTACTTGCAGCGCCTCAGCCCTGTCTAGAGAGAGAGAGAGAGAGAGAGAGATAGGAGGCATTGCTGTTTTATTATGATCATGTTTTGATTGAAGCTCTTTGTGCTTCTTGCACAACTGTACTAATTATTTCTAGACCTGAACTGATTTTATAGGATTTGCGTGTAAACTTCAAATATTTATTTTAATGTCAACATGAAATTGATCTTCTTAATACACAGTTGTCGTTTTTTTATGCATGCTCTATTGTGCATCTAGTTCTATAGGACCTTGAGAAAGCTAGGCATTCCCATTCATCTCAGGCCTTGTCCACACAAATACGTTTTCGTTTGAAAAAGATGCGTTTTCAAACGAAAAATGAGCTTTTTGAAAACACTTTCCCAAGTGGATACATTTGAAAACGCTGGTTTCGCATTGTATTGTAGATTATGAAAACAGAATTATTTGGAAAGCATGTTTAGTCATGTGGCGCATATTGAACCCATAGATATGTATGTTAATACCGCTGTCGACTGTGTCCCAATTCAAAGGCTGCATCCTTTGAAGGCCGTGAAGGTTAGACTGAGCGTTGTTAAATGGGACGGTCTAAACTACGGAGGACTTTTCTTTTCTCCTAGAGACATCTGACAGCTGCCAATGATGAGTGACAGGAACGTTTGTACTGTGCTTTTAAGTTATATTAAACTGTCTGAAAACAAAACATGTTTCACAAACTGTCTAAATATGTTCACCATGGTCCATTTATGTATAATAAAGATTATAAACTATTACTCACAATATATCGCAATACAAAAATGCAACAATGTGTACAGTAGCGTGGATATTGACAATATGTAATGTGTAGTAACCCAAAATGAAAATTACTGTGTGAGAAAAAATTCAAGTTTTAGTGTCAGTACAACATTAAACTATTATATAATGTTGAATATAATGTATAATAATGCAATGGGCGAATATTTGTGGGTCCTGATAATGCCAAATGTCTTATGTTTGTCAGGGTTGGGTGTGACGGAAGGAGCGAGGACTCTAGTGCAGGAAACAAGGGCTTCTTTATTAATAAAATAAAACAAAACAGACAACAAAAACTACCCCGTAGGGGGAAAAACAGACTTGCAGGGCAGGACAGGACAGGGCAGGGCAGGACAGGGCAGGGCAGGACAGGGCAGGGCAGGACAGGGCAGGGCAGGGCAGGAACAGGCAAGACACACGACTAGAGTAATTTGATGACGAACCAGCATGACTGCAAACAAAAGGAGAATAATTAGGGAGAAAACAAGGCAGGTAACCAGGGAGAACAGGTGGGGCAAATGAACCAATAATCAGGTAACAAGATGGGTGGGGTTAGACAATTGACAGGAGAGCACATGGCACAAGGAAACACACATGACAAGCCATATGCTCACAACAAACCGGACTAGAACACAAGCACATGTCCAGTAAAACAAAATCACCAGCCATGTGCTCACACAAAACGAGACATGAACACGCATAAGCCACGTGTTCACACAAAACATGACAACATGAAAGCACACAGCTAGTGTAAAACACAAGCTGTGTACTACACAGCACAAGACAAAACATGACATAAAAGCATGCGGCCGATGAAAACACGAACCGCATGCTACACAAAACACAACACACGTGGATAGAAGCGAACTTGAAACCGTATGCTCACACAACAAGACAGAGTGCACGAGAACGAGCGTAAGCTCATCCAGAGGACAAACACACGGAGCATGAATGTCTGAATCCTGACACAGAACCGAAACCAAACTAGACAGATGTGCCGGGATCCAAACACCACGTCCGGCACATGTAACAAGGCATACAGACAAGAGAGCGCACGGCTCGAGAACGCTCGAAACCGCGCACCCACACAAAGACATGATGAAACAGGAGTGTCAGAGCTCTGTCACAAAACCAAGAAATAAACAAGACCGAAGTGACAGAACCCTGACAATGTTACCAGTAACAAGTGGCCTACATTATTTTAAATATATCTAGTCAGTGACAGAGTGCAAACATATTCGTTTTTATAAGTTTGTATTTCAGCTTCAGAATCATGAATATTTTTATTCTGGTGTCACCATTGTCCTGTAAATTGGGATATCCAGCCATCAGCACCAAGTCCAAGCCTATTCATTTACACCCCATGTAATACCAAATTTAGCATTTTAATATAGCATATTTTTTGTTAACCTTTTATTGTATGTCTTGGAGTATCGCAATAATATCGTGATATGTATCGAATCGTGACATGAGGGTATCGTTTAACCTGACTCCGCCAGATGGATTTGCTCCGCATATCGATTGGCCTATGTTGGTGATAGACGGGCCAAATCAACCAATCAGATCAACGAAGCATATGACGTACTAACAGAGCGTATCTTTTCCTCTGAGAAAAGCCTCCAGAGCAGTGTTTTGCTCTTCTTTCAGTGAAGAAATACTCTGTAATTCCGATAAAACTTGCTCGATAGCCACGCTGATGCTAGTTTCATCCGCTGAAGCCGACATGTTCTTTAGACTGAACTGTCGCGCTTCTCGTTGCGTCACACCTCAACCCGCCTCAAAGCCAACGCTGATTGGACGTTCGTTTGGTGAACTGCTCCCAAATTTTCTTTAACGGAAAGTATCCAGACTGATCTGCGAGTGAAACCTTGAAAGCTCGCGAGATCAGGATGGTCTCACGAGGCTAGGTATCGTTACACCCCTATAAATTATATATCACATCTCAGTAAGGTTTTAATTTTTACATTTGTGTCATTAGATATTTGAGTAAGTTAAATATATTGTTAATATCTTATTGTGGGTTAATATCGTAACCCAATACTTATGTTTAAAAGTATTTTCTCTTAAAAAATCCTGTTGTCACTGGTGCACAATGAATTCTGGGGTAGGCAAGGCCGTGAAGGATCCATCTGTTGTATCCTTCATTTAACGGGAAATGAAGGACGCATTTGGAGGCCGTATTTGCAGGAGCCTTCGAATTGGGACACCCTTCATCGCGCCGCGGTGACACAATCGGCCTTCGAATGCAGCCTTCGAAGGATGTGGCCTCTGAATTAGGATTTGTGCCTGTTATGTGCTATTCACTTTCACACTGTTTCTAAAGTTACTTTGTACACTCTTTATATCGCAGTCCTGCAAAGATGACAGAAAATTTACTCGCAATTGCTGTCCTGCGGCAAAACATGAGAGCAGTTGTGTTTAGACCAAATAATGGTGTAATAAATATAATTACAATTTAAAATTACGGTTTTCTATTGTAATATATTTTAAAATGTAATCTATTCCTGTGACGTAAAGCTGAATTTTCAGCATTGTCACATGATCCTTCAGAAATCATTCTAATATGCTGATTTGCTGCTCAAGAAACACTTTAGTTTTAGTAATATTTTAGTTCAAAAGAACAGCATTTATTTAATCTTTTGTAACATTATAAATGTTTTACTGTCACTTTTGATCAATTAAATGCATCCTTTCTAAATAAAATGCTTAATTATTTTTTATGTGTAAACCTTAATACATTTTTTCAGGGTTCTCGAATAAATAGAAAGTTAAAAAATACACCTTCAATTCCAAAGCGGTTGAAATCGTGAGCCTGTGCTTTCTTTTCAACTGTCCTCATATTATGTATTATTATACATGTTTTTTGTATTTTCTATTACCCTGAAATAAAAACAAGAGCAGTTGGGTTCAGCAATTCGTTTTGAAAAGCAGCATCAACCCTAAGAGAGAGAGAGAGAGAGAGAGAGAGAGAGAGAGAGAGAGAGAGAGAGAGAGAGAGAGAGAGAGAGAGAGAGAGAGAGAGAGAGAGAGAGAGAGAGAGAGAGTCCTCATTTAGGGCAGTGGACCTATTTAGCCTGACGACCATTAAATATGAATTAAAAACCACACAGGCCTTTTTGCCTCTAAAATGTCATTAGGCATCGTTATGGCAAGCAGTTGTTGAATAAGCAGTTTGCAGGACTCCCCGGGGTGGGTGCTGCTGGACGAGGGCCGCTTCTGTGCCATAGGGCCAGATGCATGTAGTACTAACGGAAAGCTCTGGAAAATAAGAAGGGATAATAGCCACTGAAATGGAATTTACATTAAGAGCCCTAACGGAGTGGAACACTTCTGGTTTGGGCCGTCTGTGGCGCTGACGGGGGCGGGTGGGGGGCTTTGAGTGGAGCGGAGCTTCACCATTTCCTCAAATGGCTGCTGGGGAAAATGAAAATGAAATTGCTGCATTGGAACAGCAGGTACATTAATGGAGAAGCATTGCGGAGCCATCAAATATGTCTTTCCAAACAACCGTGTGTGAGTTCAGTACCTAATATTAGAGCAGATTTATACAATAGGAAGACTCTACATGTGGCCATTATATGTTGCACTTATTAATTATATACAGTATGTTCTAATCAGAGAAAATATAATAAAGCTGGTTTGTCAAAAGACAAGACATTTTGTCGTGTTGTGTAGCTCTGCCCACAGTGAAATCACATAGCTGTAAGCTTTCAATGTTTTCTTGTCTGTTATTGAATTATGCATGTAATATCATTGCGTATAGGCCTTTAAGTGTTTTTCCTGTACTAAAACATGCCTTATGAAAAAAAAAATATGGTAATATCATGTTACTTTGTCAGTGTGATTACCAGGGTTGTGCAGAATTGTGAAGGATATGGTCATTTATATTCCATTTCACTTCGTGAATTGTAATGAATTTAAATTGAGGAAACAAACAGGATGCAGAATTACAATTTAAATTTAAGGATGTTGAACTTAAAATTTACGGAGCTCCATACATGATATGCGGTGGGAAAAAACGAGACAAGATTTTGTGGCCCCGAATTAACAGTTCATTCCCACACCTTATTCGTTTGTTTCCTCATTTTAGTCCACAACCACGATCTAACTAAATTAAAATAAGGGAATAAATTCAAATGATGTGGCCATGATTGAACTAAAACAAGGGAATGAATTAATAAAACATGGCCAGAAATGAATAAGTTGTGGTAACAAATTCTTAATTCATGGCCAACTAGCCACAATATTTTTTACACAAGAAATTACACAAGAATTGTATATAACTGTAGTTTTTAACTAGAAGAGTTAGTTAGAGAAGTCTGTTAGAGGTTTGTTCTGTTTCATTGTTTCCCCTGACGTAGTTTTCCTGCATGTTTGATTAGGCATTTACTGTAGTTCACCTTTAATATACTCATTCGTTCCTTTTGTTTTATACTCCTTGTGTTCCCGCAGTTTTTGTCCGTTCTACCGTTTGTTACGTTGTGTGTGTTGGATTTACTCCTCTGATCTCCTGAGTTTTGTCATTAAAGACATTTTGCTTCTTCGTCTTCATGCTGCTTACACACGTCGCTGACAACGTCAACACAAACATTGCATGTTGGCTTTGCTTGATAGTTTAAAAAGCCTTCAAGGTTTATAGTCTATAGGCTAACTATATGGGCCCTATCATACACCCGGCACAATGCAGCGCCAAGCGCGACGCACTTGTTTTTTGCTAGTTTCAGTCCGACGCAGTTATCCTTTTCACGTCCTGCGCCACGTTGTTTAAATGCATTTGCGCCCATTTTTGCGCAATATGTAAAATATTAATATTGTGTACTTTAACCTCGCGCATAAGCATCCGTTTGCGCTCTGGAGACGCGCTCAGTTTTTCCGCTTGAAAATTCGGTCTTGTAAATAGCAATTCGCCATGGCGCGAGCGCAACTGGCTTTTAAAGGAGTGGGAGATGACACTCTGGTTGGTTTATTTCACGTTAAGCCCAAAACACACCCATTACTCATTAAGAGAATAGTGACAACCCTTTTAGACCATGCGCCGCGCGCGCCGACCATTTTCCCGTCGATAAACTAGCAAAAGTGGATTCGGACAAGCCCTAAGTGAACTTGAGCCTTGTGCTTTAGACCATGCGCTTAGATCGTTAAAATATGGCCCTGTGTGTTCACTACCTGTCTAGCGACGTGTGTTTATGGTGATCTTTGCAAATCTTCTATTGCATGCCATTATATTTGAGTTGGCCCATGTATTTTATGTTTCGCGCTTCAGAAATGTGACGTAATGCTCCCTGGTTTTTGCGGTGCATTGTGGGATTTTTCAGGGAGCGAACGTTCCAGTGCACTGGAAGGATTTTGCGATTGAGACAGCCCTTAAAATGGTCGACTCCCTGATCAGTGCCCTGACTTCTGAACTGGGAGCTGATTGAGACGCACTCCTCTTATCATACCATTTCAACTTCCTGTGTGTTTTAGCCAATTCAATTCACATTCAATTCAGTTCTGATATTTAGAAGACACATGACACACTTGCATGTCCAAAAACCATTACAATCATAGATATGTGTACGTATTCTGCGTCCACCCCATGTCGTAATTACCGCAATTCCGAGAAGACAACAAGTGATGTACTCTGAGCTGTTCTGAGCTGAATTATGCATTATATGGCAACACGATCAACACCTAAATGAATCTGCAGCGCCAGCGGTCACAGGGTACAAGTAGGAGCTCTCAGAAAATTCCTATCTTAAAAGTTGTAATTACGAGCTCTGCAAGGACGTGAACGATTTGTTGAAAGTTGAAATCTCGTAATTACGGTATTAACACTTTGGCATGAACACACCTGTAAATGGTGTCCGCCATCTTGGAACAGTCAACATTTCAGATGCTGTCCTCACTCAGTAAAAATCAATTTGTTTTCCAAGACGCCACAACATTGCGGAGCCTCTGGTTGTAAAAACTGCATAGATTTAAATTGTACAAGTGAAATATGTTTTTATATGTAGGCTTTTAACTTTTTAATGTTGTGTTAATGCCTTCATCTTGTTGAATTGTGTTAGTTTAGCAAAATCATCAGCTGAAGTCTATTGGAGATATTCATGCATGTGTATTACTTGCAGAACTTGCTCTCAAATGTTCACGGACCAGCTTTGACCGGTTCGGGTCCAATATGGCAGACGGTTCACGTATAGCAGCCCATAGAAACAGCCACTAATGAGGCATATATGTATACATATCTACAATCCCATGGTGCTCTTTTCTAAATGATGGTTCATTTTGGGAAAGCTGTTTGTGAAAGAAGCATTTTAATAAAAAGGGTGTGGCCAGCTTTAATAATTCAGTCTAATTTTAATTTCCTAATTAAGAAGGAAAGCCCCTCCAAGAAAAGCCCCTCCAGAAAAATACAATTAATTTAATTGTCCTTTTTAATCTTGGAAATACCGCGTCCTATAGCGAGCCAGCCGTTGTCTTTCTCGGAGTCTCTCAAAGTGCACCTGCCATCGCTGTCAGTACAAAAGAACAATCCTTCACTGCCCTGCTCTTGCTCAGCCGCTCACTCTCTACTGTTTTCAAGTCTGTACTCTAATTCTCCTCCACTTTGTAGCTGAACCCATCAGTCGTGTGCATAAAAGACCCACTGTGCTTCTCAGGATCACTGGATGTGTATTAGAGCAATTTAGTGTAATTTACATTTTGCTGCAGGTCCCATTGTGAAGACCTGTCTAAAACTCACTGGGGTGCGTCAAACTTGCGTTATGCTTTTCTTTTTGTTGCCACCGTTAATGGGCTGACCTCAACTTAATGAAAGAATGGTCATCTAATTGCTAAGCGTTTGCCTTAGAAAATTGCATGGCTTTACAGCATAAGTTAAGTTGAATCACTTTGGTTCAAAAGAAAAAAATTATTCAATAGGAAATGGCCTCGGTGATCTGATTCTAACCTGTATCCGATTTTGCTATCGAAAACACTGTAGACTATATAAAATGGTATAGAAATGATATAAAATCCTGTTAAACTGTATGCTAAACTACTACATTGTTAAATCAATTACTTTATAACAAATATGTATTTAAGTATGGGTCATACTGTAAGTCCCTGCATTTATCAAACATCGCTCTACATTAAAGTAATCATGTTTACCACTTGTATTATTATGACGGATATCAGTAATTTAAGTAGATTTCAACAGATTTAAGTAGTTCCAGTACATTGGTATTATAACAAAATATTGTCAGTGACACTGAAATGCTATCCCATAATCATAATCTTGTCATCAGGAAAAAGAAAAATTAGAAATCTCACAGTGTAAATAAAACCTGGTTTATGCATGTGCAATAGGTGAAAGTTACATTTATTTACATGACTATGAGTAAAAAAAAATGAGTCTAAACAATTGCAGGTTAATTATTATTATGCGATTGCAAGATCACCTAAAATGGCACTAAAACCACCAAACTAAAGAGTTTTACTAAAAGACACTGAAGATGATCCACACCAGCACTATTGAGTTCAGTATAGTACATCAAGTTTAATTTGTGTGGCACTGGTCCTTTTAGCCAAAAAAACGGCCTTTGGTTTCTAAGGAGGCCATTGTATCTCCTCCATCGCCTAGCAACTATCACCAAGGCCAGCGCTTCATTGTTGCTGAGGCAAAGCGCTGCATGCACTGCATTGTCTGTCTACAGATTCATCTGTACACTTTCATTACTCGCTATTTCACTAAAATGCACTTGATGTTCAGGCATGTCAAAAACATATGCATGCATAAATAATGATTAAAAAAACAACAACAGTTCAGTTCAAATGCACAGATGTGCATTGAGAAAAGCTCTTTAATGAACACGCTAGCCTATAGTACCGATGAACTTATATACACTGGTAACAGAGGGCGGGACTTTTACGCTGAAAAGATTGTCAAGTAAAATTTCTCTGACGTCATTTTTACACAATATCCTTGAATAGCACCTGTGTGCAGGGGGGGGGGGGGGGGGGGTGTCCGTCTGTCAGCTTTGAGTAAAAAACATAACCCATGTCTGCAAAACCTAGCCATTAGTATATCCACCGCTGACCAGAGACGCAGAGCTTTCCTTGCGCCCGGGGCCCTTCGCGTTTGAAGAGACGAGACTCCTCAGGAACCTCAGATTCTGGACCATTGGTCCTACAGTCTTTCCAAAACAAACCTGTAGTTTTGTTCCCCAATTTTCAGCTAAAGCACCTTGGAGTTTGTATCAGTACTCCATTCATCTGGCCTCTGTTTTATTTTCAAGTGCCGCCGAGACTCCAATTATCAGCGGGAGGCTTATTTTTCTGCTTTTTCTTTTTTTCTTTTCCTATTTTTCTTTCTTTTTTCATCAAAGGCAAGTCCTTTCGTCTATAAACTGATTCTTTTGAGAGACACACAATGGCTGTTCGTGGTGAGTACCAAGTGTTTTATTTTATGTCATATTGTTGTGATGTGAGAATGGTGACTTGCAGAATGTACGCTTTGAGATCAATTTTACATTTTAATTCATCCGTTTTTGATGCATCCTTTTAGGTCACCAGCTATTAAGGACATATGTATTTCAGAACATACGGACCAACTTAAGGTGGAGATTTCCAGAGTCGATCACTTATTTTAATATCAAGCTATCATCCGTCAGGAATTGACATAAATGTCCTTGTACATCATTCTGGTAAGTTTTTATCAATACAATATTTTTTACTACTGTTAGAAGAAAAGGTTCTATAGTATAGAACCTTAAAGGCTTCTGTCAGGCGGTTCATGGGATAATTTTATGGATTTAGTTTTGATTAATTAATTTAGTTTTAAATCATTTTAAATTTTAATGACATTTTATGAATTAAGCAGCCTGTAAACATTATTTTTCACTAGAAAAAAATGAAATAACCTGTTAAACATTAAAGTATTTTGCAATCATTTAGAACCTTGGCATAAGGTATTCTTTAAAATTGAGTCAAGAACCTTAGGGTTCTCTATAGAACCCATTGAACCTTTTTTTCTAAGGATGTAACTACAACTTGAGACACTGAACATCACATTTTACTTGTTATGTTTTTTTTTTTTAACTCATTTGCTTTATTCAGCATTGTCATAGGACTCTGGCAATTGGCATTTGACATTGAATTTCAAAGAGAGATGCTGATACAGAAATGTGCTTTATGAAGGCTGACGTGCGGGCGTGAAAAGCTCGCTGTAGCCTAGTTATTTATCTCGCTGTACAAGGAGAAGGTCAGCGCGGACTAACATCGTGTCCCTCACGCCTGTGTGACCTTCTGACAGAATAGTACGTGGTACTGGTGATGTGAGTTGACAGTGGCCAAATTATTGCTTCAAAATGAGTTAAAGGGATAGTTCACCCAAAAATGAAAATGTTGTCATCATTTACTCACCATTTAACACAAAAGAAGATATTTTAAAGAATGTTGGTAACTAGACAGTTGACAGCACCCATTGACTTCAGTTGTATTTTTTTCCTACTATGGAAGTCAATGGCTACTGTCAACTGTCTAGTACCAACATTCTTTAAAATATCATCTTTTGTGTCCATCAGAAGAAAAAACGAATACAGGTTTGGAACAACTTGAGGGGATAGTGACTGCAGGCCAAGTCTTAAAATGACAGAAAATAAAATCACGACTGGAGAGTATGAACATGAATTTCTCTCAAGAATCATGTTTTGTAAGCTCTGATATCTCTAATGCACTAATGCATGCCTCTTTTTGTTGATATTATTTAATGCTTTTTTTGCCGATAAAACCAGCTTCTAATGTGGTTCGTCGTCTGAGTTTTAGGTACGTCTGAGCAGTTTTGATGAAGTCTATTGCAGTGTGGAAGACTAGTGATTTTGTTGTTTTTATCTAAGAAGACAACAAGTCATAGTCTACCTCACGGCTCTACGATGAATGTGTTCAATGCACACAGAAAATAACCAGTTTATTTCTTTACACTGCCCTCTGCTGCCAAACCAAATGACTGACATGAACTGAGGATATTCATTTGGAAATAAATGTACCTATATTTCATTGTGTGGTTATTCACATGTCTGTGAATGTGCATTAGGTTTTATGCAGGATAGCTGAATTAGTGTTTCTGTCATTTTATTTTCTTACTTTGAGGCATCTGTTTCCTGCCATCAAATATTGTTCTGTGGTAAAATCAAGAAAATAACTGGTTAGAGAAAATGTCAAACCTGGGCTTCTCTGAAATGTTTATATAACCTTATTGTATTGTTCTCATTCTTTGTCATGTCTTGGCATTGATGTGAATGTGAGATTCAACTAGATAAATGAAAGTGACAAGAAATTTGTAAGAAAGCTGTGTATATATATATAAAAAAAAATTGTACCTGCAATTAGGCTAAATGGCAACATTTCTACTTTAAAACTAATTGTTACAAAACCAAAACTAATGTACCATTTCTTTTTCTTTTCTTTTTTAAAATAAAATGTATGACGTGGTCACTCATCCAAAAACACTTGTCCTCAATGCATAAATCAATGTTAAATATAGATGAAAAAACATAAATTAATTTAAAAAGTACATATACACATTGTTACTAAGAAAAGAAAAATGTGCCTATTATAGTTATAAGGCTGTGTCCTTATATAAACACATTTAAAATATCAGGAAAATGAAACACAATCTTCATCCTTATGGTTTTTGTCTTTAATCTGTTTTATTTTAAAATAATTGGAAATATTTTCTTTCACAACCTTGATTTGTCAACTTGAACATGTCAGGAAAATGTTTGGATTTTTACATGATTTTCCTCATTTAAGGGAAGCCCTAAAAACAAAATGGCTACTTAATTTTACATGTGAGATGTGCACGGAAAAAACACACGGTTTGTGAGAAAATGGAAGGAGGAGATACAAAGCATAGTGACTTTTAAACCCCTTTTATTATTTTAAATATACATAAAGAGACCACAATGGAAGAAAACTAAGCAATGCTGATTCTGTGGGTTTACTGGGGCGGCAGGATGGCTTTGGTCTTCTCGGCCACGAACTTGAGGACGTCTTCAACGTGGGTCTGGACCATGCCGGCCAGCGGGGCGACCTGAGCCTGGACGGAGGCGGCCAGAGGCTTGATGTGGTCTTCAATGTTGCTGGAGAGGGGCTTCAGCTGCTCCTGGAGCTTCTCAACCATGGGCTGGAACTGGGCTCTGCTCTGCTCGAGGTAAGCGCTGCAACACAAACCAAAGAGAATTCATTAACATAAGTTCAATTGGATCGTAATTCTGTTGATCATTTAAATCCACAATTGAGATAATGATGATGAACTTACTTGGCCTTGTTGGCCAGCTCAGGGCCCTCAACGTTCTTCAGATTGTCCACGAGGTCCTGGAAATACTTGGCGATCTTGTCCAGCTCAGCAGGAGCGTCTCTCTTGACCAGAGATACTGACTCAGAGCCTGGAACATCAACAGAGATGGTTGATCAATACACTCTTACATCTTGAATGGCATTACTCTCAAGTGCTCCAGCTAAATCAGGTGAAAGACACTATGGCTTTTACTGTATGTTTCAACAGGACACTTTAAGTACTTAACAGAGTAAAGATAAAATATCCATCACACACATTGTCTATTTAACCCCTACATTCGTAAAAATAAAGGTTCGAAAAGGTTTTTTTACTCGCAGTGAGCAATAGAAGGACCATTTTGGGTTCCTCAAAGAACCTTTCTGTGAATAGTTCTCAAAATAACCATTTTCTCTTATTGTGAAGAACATTTTAATTATCTAAAGCCTTTCCCACTATTTAGAACCTTTTGTGCAATGGAAAAGTTCCATGGAATTTAAATATTCTTTATGGAACCATGAAGATCCTTTATTTTAGATTAACTGAGTTGCCATAATGGCATACACAAAATACAACATATCTTGAGAGCATCACACATTAACGTGTTTTAAAGTCTCACCAATGGCCAGAGCAACAACAAGGACGGCGATGAGGGAGAACTTCATGGTTGCAGGTTGGGTGAGAGTTGCCTGAACAGACAAAGATAATGATTAATATCAGTTTATAGTCAGACTTCTCTTAAATTTCAACAGAAATTAAGAATCAACAGCAGAGCTCGACATGACCAGTATAATGTAGATGTAATCTTACCTTACGTCCAGGGGTTCATAGACCTGATGGTGTGTTCTCCAATGAGTCGTGGGTTTTTATAGTCCCAGGACAAGTTCAAAGGGTGACCAGTGATGAAATCATCTACATGCACTGAACCTTTAGGCTTTACCTGACACTGAAGTGATCGAATCAAAGTTCAACAGTAATCTGTGTTTGTGCTTAATTAGTGCATTTTTGTGGAGTTACAGTCATCTGATAACGTGATCAGTGCAGCACTTCTGTACGTGCAGAAATAGTTCAGGGCTTATTTATAGACTGAAATAAAGTAATGCATGTTTTTGTCTGTGCAAGCCCTGAAAATACTGTTTTGGAATTTGATTTAAATAAATGTATACCCCAACTTGCTTGTGTGGTGATTTCAGTGACAGTGGAATGATGTGAATGTGTGTTATATTTAGTTTTTTGTATGAACTATATGTTCATCAGCTTTGACTTAAATGTGCTTGTACCTCTGGGTTTTTAATTTATTTTATTGTGAAACTGTCTCGTTACAGTTTTGAGTCTGATCTTGCATGTATAAAATATTTTAATGCAGTAAAATTAGGATGAAAGCAGACCTTAGTGACACTGGCAAACCTTTATTTATTTCCATGAAATGCTGTTTTTTTTATCTCTGTCATCTGACATTGGAATATAAAAACTAAAGATTAGAGAAGCTATAACTTAAAATGGCAAAAATCTAAATAACATTTGTTTTCAATAAAATTATTTGCAATAGGCTTATTGTATTAGAGTTGGAAAGTATGTAATTGCCTTTTCTGCTTTTTATATTAGCCTATAGCAAAAAAAAAAAAATGCTTCTCGATTTTACAAAATGACTTGTCTGTGCTCTGAAATATAAACTGCAAAAACCTGTTGTTAATCATAATTCAGAGTCAGGAACACACCCATTCTTACAATGGTGTTCTGAGGGATTTTAGAGTGTTGCTATGCAGTTGCTATGGTGTTCTGAATCCAGCTGCATAAACAAGGCCATTATGTTAGGACTGTTATTATGTTAAAGTGTAAGTTCACCCAAAAATTGAAATTCTGTCATTAATTACTCACCCTCAAGTCGTCCCAAACCAGTAGGACTTTCGTTCTTCTTCTGAACCCAAATTAAGATCTTTTTGATGAAATCGGAGATTTCTGCCCCTGACACGCAACTACTCAATCTTCATTTGTGTTCTGAAGATGAATGAAAGTCTTACAAGTTTGGAACGACATGAGGGTGAGTAATTAATGACAGAATTAAAATTTTTGGGTGAACTATCCCTTTAAGAACTAGTATGACCTATAGCAGTATAGTTGGGGTGAGCCTTCTTACTTTTTGGTATTAAATTAGACCAATATACTTTTTAATATAACTGACTTTAAAAAGTTATGAACAGTCTAAAAGAAAAAAAAAATATGATGATGACTAACTTAAGACTAGTCGCGGTTTATGCAACTGGCCCCTGGATGACTGTTTACTGGACAAATCACATCAAAAGTCCTTATGGTCCACCATTCTTAAGGCTATTATGTTTTTTTTAACAGCTTTATTGTCCAACAAGCCAAAAAGTGTTACATTTAATGTGAGACATTTCAATAACCAGCCAGAGTGGTCACTTTTTAATCGTTTTTATTATTTCAAACATGCCAGCATACATGAAGAGAGCATTCCCTGCATTTTAGGGAAGCCCACAAACAAAATGGCTACTTCATTTAATACATGAGATGTGCACGGAAAAGACACAGTTTGTGAGAAAATGGAAGGAGGAGATACAAAGCATAGTGACTTTTAAACCCCTTTTATTATTTTAAATATACATAAAGAGACCACAATGGAAGAAAACTAAGCAATGGTGATTCTGTGGGTTTACTGGGGCGGCAGGATGGCTTTGGTCTTCTCGGCCACGAACTTGAGGACGTCTTCAACGTGGGTCTGGACCATGCCGGCCAGCGGGGCGACCTGAGCCTGGACGGAGGCGGCCAGAGGCTTGATGTGGTCTTCAATGTTGCTGGAGAGGGGCTTCAGCTGCTCCTGGAGCTTCTCAACCATGGGCTGGAACTGGGCTCTGCTCTGCTCGAGGTAAGCGCTGCAACACAAACCAAAGATAATTCATTAACATAAGTTCAATTGGATCGTAATTCTGTTGATCATTTAAATCCACAATTGAGATAATGATGATGAACTTACTTGGCCTTGTTGGCCAGCTCAGGGCCCTCAACGTTCTTCAGATTGTCCACGAGGTCCTGGAAATACTTGGCGATCTTGTCCAGCTCAGCAGGAGCGTCTCTCTTGACCAGAGATACTGACTCAGAGCCTGGAACATCAACAGAGATGGTTGATCAATACACTCTTACATCTTGAATGGCATTACTCTCAAGTGCTCCAGCTAAATCAGGTGAAAGGAGGCTTTTACTGTATGTTTCTACAGGACACTTTGTTATGTTAGAGAGTAAAGATAAAATATCCATCACACACACAGATATAGTTTGTCTATTTAACCCCTAGACTAACTGAGTTGCCATATTGCATACACAAAATACAAGATAAATAGATAAAGATAAAATATCCACCACACACATTGTCTATTTAACCCCTACATTCGTAAAAATAAAGGTTCGAAAAGGTTTTTTTACTCGCAGTGAGCAATAGAAGGACCATTTTGGGTTCCTCAAAGAACCTTTCTGTGAATAGTTCTCAAAATAACCATTTTCTCTTATTGTGAAGAACATTTTAACTATCTAAAGCCTTTCCCACTATTTAGAACCTTTTGTGCAATGGAAAGGTTCCATGGAATTTAAATGTTCTTTATGAAACCATGAAGATCCTTTATTTTAGATTAACTGAGTTGCCATATGGCATACACAAAATACAACATATCTTGAGAGCATCACACATTAACGTGTTTTAAAGTCTCACCAATGGCCAGAGCAACAACAAGGACGGCGATGAGGGAGAACTTCATGGTTGCAGGTTGGGTGAGAGTTGCCTGAACAGACAAAGATAATGATTAATATCAGTTTCTAGTCAGACTTCTCCTCTTAAATTTCAACAGAAATTAAGAATCAACAGCAGAGCTCGACATGACCAGTATAATGTAGATGCAATCTTACCTTACGTCCAGGGGTTCTTAGACCTGATGGTGTGTTCTCCAATGAGCCGTGGCTTTTTACAGTCCCAGGACCAGTTCAAAGGGTGACCAGTGATGAAATCATCTACACTGAACCTTTAGGCTTTACCTGACACTGAAGTGATCGAATCAAAGTTCAGCAGTAATCTGTTTTACTCTTTGTGCTCAAATGATGCATTTTTGTGGGGTTTCAAATCACATAATCACTTTTACATGAGAGTATGTCTATCACTGTCGATATGGATTTTCTTTCTTTTTTAGTCTAATGCCCCAAACCCATGTGAATGAATGTTACCTGGTGTCTTGAGATTTTATCCTAAAAGCTTCTGAGCTAGTATTTTCCTCTTATGCTTTGACTTACACGTCAACACAGACCAGCTCAGCTGTTATTCTATCACAAACTGATTGGGTTTATCTAAGACTGTGGAGTGGGGAATATATCTACGGTCAGGTATTGTTGGTTATCTTGTCACCCTTTGTCATATAAAGTGACTATTGGAGTCCAACGTTAGAAACAAGCGCTGAACTTTACACTTGAAGAACAGATCATTTTGAAGTGGGCATTGTTTGAACTAGATTTATAGTAATTTCATGACTTAATTAATACCAGTTTGTTGTCATCAGGATTGTTTAAAATGTGTTAAAGGCTATACATGAGGATCATAAACAATTTAATTGAATTAATGTTTTTATAATTTTGGCTAGATAAAAAGTAACAGTAATAGAGACTCGTTAAATAAAGAAGACACCAAAACGTCATGGTTTTTTTTTGTGCTGTACAGAGTATGTTAATTATTTATGTACTTTATTTTGATGTTTTAATAAATGTATAATTCCTGACTATTTATTTTATTCTTATTGTTATATTTATATTGGGTTGTATGCCTGCATGGCTTTACAGACAGAGTTTAGATAAAGCCAGGATTAGGCGTTTGTTAAATTGGGACATTTAAGTAGTGCCTTAGCTAGGACATAAAAAAATGTGCCTTAGAAAAAAACTTTACTGGTGTGCATATTTTAAGATATATCAGTGCACTTTCAGTTAAAACACCTCAAGCATTTTAGTCTGGGACTTTGAAGCCTTGTCTGTAAATAAAATTCAGAGGTACGACGTCCTCCAAAACAACAGATGGCGAAGTAGTCGAACAGCATGTGACGCAATGAAGACGAACAAGACGTGTGTCGCAGTGAGTGTTCTGCGCATGCTCGCAGTCGCACTCTCGCTCACTCACAAGCAGGCATCATGGCGGACGTACTGGATCTTCATGAAGCGGGGGGTGAAGACTTTCCTATGGACGAGGATGGTGACGGTACAGTGATTATTTATATTCAAACAGTCCATACACATTATTATTATTTTAAATGATAAAAAAAACACCTGTTTATTAGTGCTGAATGTGTGTAATACCCGTGTTTACTTCCGACGGGCCTAGTCAGATTAGCACGCGTGCTAATGGTTGGCTAATTCAAACTAATCGCGCGCTGTACTGATTCTAACGTTACGTTACTTAATTTTGTTGCCTTGCTTTGGTTTTAGTTTTTATACGTTTAACTTGTTTTCATGTTTATCATTGTCAAAAAGGCATTGAATGGTCGTTAAGAATACAAGCTCAGATGTTTAGATTCATCATCGTTTGTGATGTTAAAAAGACAGTATGCATGGCAATCTTCTATTTGTTTATATAATTTCGTTCATAATGTTTATATAGTTATCTTCAAAAATGTCTACGCCGTTGTTATTATTTTTGAATACATCGTAAGAGTCATTCATTTTTCCTTTTGTTCACCTTACAGAGAGCATTCACAAGTTAAAAGAGAAAGCCAAGAAGAGGAAGGGTCGTGGGTTTGGATCAGGTAAGTCATCTAATCTCTAATCCTGTGTGTTTGCATCTTAATTAATCGTGCTAATGATGTTTGGTGCTTTATTTCACAGAGGAAGGAGCGAGATCCCGAGTCAGAGAGGACTATGACACTGTAGAACAGGATGGAGATGAGCCTGGCCCACAGAGATGTAAGTGGAACTCACAGAACTGTAAATTACATGCAAGTGTATTTTTGCAAATCACAGAATATCAGAGTAGATTTGATGTTAATGTTGCATATCAGCATCTGACATCTCTATGCCTGTAAGTTCTTCTTTCAACATATTGGACTGTATTAAAATGTATTAGAATGTCTATCATGAGGCGCATATGTCAAGGAAAAGCTGGTTTATCTGCAGTTGACAAAATGTTTGGTTCTTATCTTGGTTGCAGCTGGAAGAAAGAACTTTTATCGCTTGTAGATTTTAAACCATTTTTAACATGTTTTGATGTCACTTTAGCTGTTGAAGGATGGATTCTGTTTGTGACTGGTGTACATGAGGAGGCGACGGAAGAGGATGTCCACGACAAGTTTGCAGAGTTTGGAGAAATCAAGAACTTGCATCTAAATTTGGACAGAAGAACTGGTTACCTTAAGGTTAGTTTGGTGTTTTTTGTAAATTTGTGATTCAGAAAAATACATGCAAATGTGTGTAAAGTTTACTGAACTTTTTTTCACTTTATTTGTAATTTATGAATGACTGCTTGAGTGTGTTATGTGTATATGAATGAGACTGAGTGAGATAATATCTATATATACAAAATGTATATAATATAAAGTTGACAGGTTTATTGGCTCAGGAAGGCCTTTCTCTCCGTATTTGCTCTGAAATAGTTTTCTTTCTTTTTTTAACCCTAATTTGAGGAATTGTTGAATAAGAGGGATTCACCCAAGTGTTTTTGATTCCGTCCACCAGATGGCAGTGTTTTAAACAAAACCCAAAATCTGATTCATTTTGTCTCAAATTGATGACCATATTTTGACAGTGTTTAATATGATCTTGTGCTTAAAGGAATGGTTCAACCGAAAAATTCTGTCATTAATTACTCACCCTCATGTCGTTCCAAACCCGTAAGACTTTTGTTCATCTTCGGAACACAAATGAAGATCTTTTTAAAGAAATCTCAGAGCTTTCTGTCCCTCCATTGACAGCTACACAACTACCACTTTGACGCTTTAGAAAGTTCATAAAGAGATCGTAAAACTAATCCATATGAATTGAGCGGTTTATTCCAAAAATTTCTGAAGAGAAAATCGGTTGCCTTACATGTCGTTCAGACGTCCTCTTGGGTGGTCCTTGGCCAATGAAACCTGTGATGGAGTCTAGACCTTCTGCCATCAGTCTGAAGGTCTGGCTACTACTTTACATGTGACTAGTGATGTGCATCTTCAATAGTTTGTCTGCTCAAGGACTTGATAAAAGTGAATTCCATATGCAGTTTTAACTCTTTTTTTTCTTTTTTTTATGTGCACATGTGAAACAGTTCTTAGATCAATGCATCAGCTATCAGTCCTCTAATATGGTGTATTATGTCAAAAAAATAATTACTTTTAAAACAAATTTCAGCTGTGGTGTCCTGTTCCTTTCAGTTGTGCTCTGTGTAGCTGTTTTTGATCACAAGATGCTCAATATGCAGTTTTATTTTGTGTGATTTTGAATATTTTGACCCTGTTGCATTTCATTTGTTTTCATACATTTTATTAAATAAATGTATATCTGTCGGCAATTGAGAAACCCATATTTGGTGGATCCTCACATTTGGCCCCTTTTTTTGCTTGAAGAGATTTCTCAGGTCAAGCTGACGCATGTTAATGCACAAAATGTTTAGTTTGGCCTGTTTCAAGATGTGAAAGACAGTTGTGGAACCAGGCAACCAATGGAGAATTATTCCTTTAAGAGCTTGATGTGTTTGAAAAATTCTGGCAAATAATGAGGCCTGTTTTTGTTTTTTATAGGGCTATGCACTGGTGGAGTACGAGACTTACAAAGAAGCCCAGGCTGCGATGGAAGGGCTGAATGGACAAGATCTTATGGGGCAACCAATCAGCGTTGACTGGGGCTTTGTAAGGGGACCCCCTAAGAGCAAGAGGAGGTGAGTCAGTATCTTATGCTATTAAACTGGTTTTATATACTCTGACCGTGTCACTCGCTCAAACAATCTTATTTTGTAGTGGAGTTTGTCTTCTGTAGCATTTAATGATACAGGTTGATATATAATATGACTAATGGACCAATGTGTTTTCCTCTAGGGGTGGAAGAAGGCGCAGCAGAAGCCCTGACAGACGGAGACGTTGATTTTTCCCATATTAAACTTCATTGTCTGTTTTCCAGCCATTGTGGCATTATACTTTGAGGCAGATTGGAGTGTTTATATTTCTTTAAGGATTTTAGTGTTGTTTTTGAAGGAGGTGGTTTTTGTCTTAATTGTTAGTTATTCGGCAACTGTCTGTAGGTCTTTTGTTGAAGAATGACAGACGTTACTGAAGCATACATGTTAAAGCTGTTGGTATTTCCATAGCTTTTTTTTGTGTGTAAAAAGTGGCTGTACACTTTAAAATGTATGTAGATTGACATGTCATTTCCTCACCTGTTATGAGTAGTGATTTGTATACTTCCAATAAATTAATTTGGATTAATCTTTGTTTCCTACCTTGTTTGAGACCATTTGGGTTTTTACAATTACAGTTTTTACTTAGAATTTACAGGTTTACACAAACAAAATGCATTGCTAAAATAGTATAAATACAAAAAACTAACTGGCATTACACTACGCCAAATTTTGTGTGTAAATTTAAATGTAAATGTAAATTTATGTCCTTGAGTTGCTTTTGAGTTTGTTTTTTACCCTACCGATATGTTTAAATTTTGTAATGTCTTTAATATGGGTCAAACTATTCAATTCAAATTACAATTTATTAAAAATGTTTTCATTTTTTTCCTCACTGTACTTTGACTTTTTTTATTAAATAGTCCAAAATATTACTCTCTTTTTTTTTTGTATTGTTAGTCACACAATTTATAAAAACATTAAGATACATTTTACCTAGTTTTGAATAACCATATTTTTTATTAAAGGCAATTATCTCATCAGAATTTTTCACAGAAATGATAGGCGTTAACTTACGACTTCTGAGGTCATGATGGATGAAAATGTGGAAATGACCAGACAACATGCTGATGACATTTTTCCAGCATCAGCAAAATACGTCATGACTAAGCCGGTCACCCTTAAATAAAGTTGCTTATTGCTTTGTCATAGGTCCGATTTACTTTAATAGGCTCCTCGAACCGATGCCCATCATGTACTATGTGGTTGACCAACCAGCGTGGAATACTGAGCTCCCACTCTCTTTTCACATTTGCCCTTTTCTGCCCACAGGCGGAGCTTAATAGGAAATTCCAATCGCTATTGGCTCACGTCTGTGCCCGTCAAATTCAACTCTCTCTCTGATTGGCCCAAGCGGTCAGTTGAGTTTCCTTAGATGGGCGGATTTGTAGCGCCTTGGTTGACATTGTTGTTGTTGTGGGAGTAAGAATGTACTTAGTCGTCAAGTCTTTTTAAGACAACAAGCAAGAGGTATTTTTGACATTTACACAAAGCTGAACAACACATTACCTCCTAAGGAACGGATTTTCTGCGATCGAAAAGCCCAGAGTGGGAGGAAATGAGAGAGAAATTCCGCGAGGCCGCTCATGGTAAGCGCGCAACTGCATTAGCTTTAGCTCCGCGAGCCTGAAAAACCCTCACGAGCGTTTTGTAACGGAACCGGGTCATTTTTCCTCAGCGTTTGAGTGTTGTTGATGAAAGGAAAGTGACCGTTATTTCCGCCATATCCGTAGTTTGACATCAAAATAGATGTGTTCTGTGGAAAAACTGTGTGAAAGTAAAATGTTAATAAGGGAAAGTTGGTCGTTAGGTCATGTTTTAGGCTGGACACTCTTGAGGGGACGGTGAGCGAACGGGTGACCCTTCTTTAACTGCTAAAACTAGATTAACTAACAGTCACAAACTCTAAAAGTTCAGTACGAGTCTTATTAAGTGCTTTTAATTGTGTATAACAAGACTTGTTCGTCAGTTTCTGGGCTAACGCAATTTTGTGCCTCAGCAACTTTGAGAGACACTCACGGTCCGCTAGCCGAGCAGCTAACTAACGTTAACGTTAACTGGCTAAGCAATGACAGTCTGAAAGGACGACACATTGTGTAGTTTGAAAGGTTTATATTAGTAAGAACTAAAAATGTGTTATAGATTAGTGAAGAAGACTATTGAAGCTATCATCTGGCAGCCAATGACTGTGGCCACTCCTTTCATCCCAGTGACCCTTCATGCTTCAGGTATTTGGTTGTCATGTAGGCTATGTTTGTTAGGCTATATAACGTTACTGACCTGTGCATAATATTTGATTGGCATTTGTTTTATAGACTGTAGCTTATTATATAGTACAATGTGTGTCCAATTCTGGTTCGTAGTGTATATTATATACAGGGTGTTATATGCTGACCTGATCTGCATCCTCACTTGTTATCTTTAAGATTATATTAAGATGAAGATCATAAACGTGAAAATATATATTTAATCTAACTCCAGTCATCTAGAAAATCATGTTTATTCGACATGGAACTTATTGCCCGCACATGGGCACTGCCATGTCATGACATGTCATGCAATTGACTGATAAAAAACATCACATGATGTCAAGCAATTGACTGATAAAAAACATCACGTCATACAATTGACTACTAAAATATTCAAATTATAAGCAGTCTTTGCTGGAGTTTTTAAACCAACAGTACGGTCGGTCCGATTGAGAATAAATGGCAGCACATCAGTTGCCACAATCACTATTAAAGGACATCAAAAACTTCTTGTATCCAGGCCAATAGGTGTCAGTTTAAAGTACAAAAACTGGTACTGTTTTGAGAAACGAGAGTTAGCTGAACTGTTTCATGTGATTGCAGTTTTACCAAGATGGGTGCAATGTTTTTCAGTGGCCCAAATGTGTATGCAAAATTGGATGGAATTTAAGTTAATAATCTACTTTTTTCCACAACTGTCCTACTTATTCCATCTTTCCTATTTCTGGTGGAATTTGACGGACATCAGAGCGTGGTGCAGTCGCAGTCGCTACCGAAACCCGCTTAAAATGAAAGCTGTGGGCACTTGCTTCCATGGTTCGAATCCCTACAATGTGTGGGTACGGTTACTCTCAGCTCTGAATTATTCAGCTCTGTATTTACAAGCTCTTTTGTCAGCTTGTTGTTTAGTGAAGGCAGCCACCCCTAGACATGAAAGTAGGACATGCAAACAAAGTCTTGGGTTTTAAGACTGTTCAGGGTTGTTGTTTTCTCTTGTGTGGACCTTGAAAATAATCGTATCTAAGCCGTTTAAACGGACCCAGTCTTCAGCCTCATTATGATTTGATATTTTTTGTACTTGCAAGATTGACATTAACTTTTTTTTCAACATGATTTTTAAGCATTTATTTATTTATGTAAGGGAGAGCATGGTTTTTCTTTTGATTAGCTCATTTCTGTAGTCCATGTGATAATACAAATACATTTTTAAAAGTAGAAATATTCTGTGCAGTGTCTAGATTAATATATCATTAAAGCTGATGAGATGAGGATATGCATAGTCAAACTAGGCGTCGTAAGCTCCATATGGTTATTTCGAGGAGGAGACGCATGTGCGCACAATCTTCCGCTGACTGGGATTTATCAAGTGAATTCTGCGCCGCTTCTGGCGTACGCACAGTTTTATAAGTCTGAATATTTTTTTGCGTGCGACATTTTTTGGCTTTCGGGTGCACGTACACTTTTAGTAAGGATCCTACGCACAGTTTTATAAATGAGACTCCTGATAACCGATGCTTATGTTCTGTGCTTTACATCACACTGTAGTTCCTTTTTTCACTTATTTATTTTTGAGAGCTAATTGTGAGAGCTGGGTGTCAGGTAAGAACCTGCATGTGCTACTAGTTAATTATGAAAATTTAAGTGGTGTCCCCTCACCAGTGGGTTTGAGAACAGCAGGTGAATGAGAGCAGGTGGGCCAGAGACCTTACATATCACTTACAGTGTTATCCACTGAGCCAAAATGCTCCCACAACAATCATCTGCCCCAACAAACAGACACCATTAAATTGACATGAGACCCTCATCTTTAGACTTTTAACTGTATACATATAGAGAAAATATGTTTTTGCTTGATATTGAGCCAACATGAGCCATCAGCATTGTGCTTTTGAGCAAAGCACTTGGGTCTCGCCGGTTGATCCAGGGGTATTGAAAGTGTTTGCTGAGTGACTGACTGCTAACATTGTCTTGTCAGAGAGCCTTGTCTCTAACTTGTTTCTTGATGTTAAGCTGTAGCTTTAAAATGCAGGTCCTTTTTTCTCCAGCTCTGAGTTTCTAGGAACTAGCTGTTCTCTTGGTTTCTGATGACAGCCAGTGCCCACGGTTTGATTCATTCCTCTGGAGAGTCCCGCTAGCAGCATACCTCCTCGCTGCTCCAGACCTATGTGTCAACTTCATATGAAGACTATTCACATTCTTTAAGAAAGCACTATTCTTCAGAGCGCCACAGATTATGCTGTGAAACAAAAGCACAACCGCTAGTCCAAACGGTGGCCAGAGAGTCAAACAAACAATGTAACCGTCAGTTTACTGTCAGTGGGCTGTCACTGGGCCCAGTGTCTGGTGTGAAAGTGTGTTGATCACATGGCTCATTCCTCATGCGCTAAACATCAGTCTTGATCCAGAGCAGCCGTAATCCTATCCCAGAGAAGCTGAAGAGGAGTCTTTCGCCTGGGATGACATCACAGGGATTGAAGCAAAGATGCCTGGCTGCCGAGCTTGCAGCACGTGGGGATTCACATGAGCAATAGCTGCCTTAGGCTGTGGATAATTCGCGTTGAGCTGCGGCTGTGTACACTTTAGGTGCCTGTAGTTTGTTGTATGGTCCAAATGTCCTTCTTGAATATATATTTGTTTGCTATAGAAGAAATATTACTCTTGCTGTTTACCCTAGTGAAAAGCCGTCCCTTGAATTGGTTTGTTTGAAGTGTTTTGTTTGAACAACAAAGCAGTTAAGCTTGACTTGCTGAAACGCAAAAGTTTACTCATGGTCATCATGGTATACTTCTTTTGCTTGATGAAAGAAAGCAGCAGCACTAGATCAAATCTCATTAAATGCGCCTTTTAAAAGCAATGTGTAAATCAAAACGCAAACCACACCCTGCCACCTTAATGTAGATTATATAACTGTGTCAGATTGAATACAACAATTGAATTCATCATTTTAAGCAACAATAGCATCCTTTGTAGGAGCCGCAGCTAGATTCCCATGGCACAGTGAGCATTGCACATTTTTCAAATGACAGAAGCTGCCTGACATGATTGTGCACTTTAAACCGCCTGCTCAGATGGCTAGTTTTATAAGGCGTGTTTGTGAAATTTAAAAATAATAATTGTGACAGTCAGATGTGGATTGAATAGGGGAAACCCAAATCATGTTCACAGAACAATATGACTCCTTGTCCAAACATTGTTTAGTTTAGGTTGGCAAACTCGCCTGCACTGTTAAAACTTTGGCGGATTGTTTGCCAGGGTCAATGAAAACATAACTGTCGCTATCTTTTATTATTATCTTCTTATCTTTTTTTGCAGACAGCAGTAGCCTTAGCCACGGAGCAGAATTGTCATTGTGCTACCAAGATGGCTGGCCCAGATGGAACATTTTTTAATTTATTTTTTGCATTTCCTTCACTGATTTTGGGTGAAAATCTCTAGAGTTCAACAAAATGGATTTAATTGTAATAAAAAGTGTTAAGTAGGCTACTACACTCTTATGGTAGCTGAAAAAATCTGTTGAAGCAGATGTTGTGTGGGCTTGCTGATAGGCTTATCTCTTAGTATTTGTATTGTAGGATACAAGTAGACTTTAGCAAACTCTGGATATTCCCATACAAACTCTTTAAGCTTTTTAAAAGGCACTGCCCTCTAGATGTTCTAGCTCAGTCTCTGGTTACTAGCAAGTGTTTTTAAGCAAGTGGTTACACAATTAATTTAAGTTCAACTAAAATATGTTTAAAATGAAGATAGTCAATAGCTGGTTTCCATCCAAATGTGAAGCTCATTTTTTCTCAAATTCTCAAAAAAAGGGGGGGGGGGGGAATGCAAATTAGGTGTGTTTCCATCAAGTTGTTCGAGCGGATGACTGTGGTATTGGTAACCTAGTAACCAACATTAAATAAAACAAGGCACACATAGAAAATGGAGACAGGACTGCAATTAGTTAACATTGGGCAAGTTATAAATTTACAATCAGTGCAGCATGCAATCGACAAATTGAATGCTGTACACAAAAGAAGAAATGCAGATTTTTTTTGATGAAGGTACTAGAAGCAAGTGCATTACGAGCACGTTGAGCCCCATACATATGGGGAAAACGACGTCACTAAGATTTTTGGGAGGTCGTGGTGACCAGACATTTTTCTCACAACCTCTGGCTACGACATTTCAGAATGTCAGAGAGGCCACATTTGAAATGTTGTGCAACATTATTGACACCATCATCAGTGGAAACAGCCGATTAGTCACGTGGGTTTAATGTTCGCTATGTCAGAATTTATAAGGCAAATGCGTTTCCATCTCCCATTATTCGCATGAACTCTTTTTCCCACAAGGCAAAAACTTCCTCAAGCGATCCTAAACTTTTTTTTTTCTTCAAAATTTGCCGTTTCCATCACTCGTTTCTGATGCGATGCTTCAAAATGTGCATAAAAACAGAGTGATAGAAACAGCTAATGTTTTTTAGTTATATCAGTTCAAATATATTGAGTTTCCAATATATTCAAGTCTGTGATTTAGTAATGGAAAATACCGTTATGTTTTTCAATGAAAAGACTTTCTGTAACTACTAGCACAGCACAAGTAGGAGGATAAGTGTTACTGCACTGGCATTAGTAAAGCTATTGCTTATTGGACATAGCATCATGCATAAATGCAGCCATCCACAACCTAACCAAGCTCTACTCTTCAGCACAATGGTAACCTTAAAAATTTCAACATAACAGAAACATATTTAAATGTCAAACATGACTGAACATTCAAAATTTACAGATCTATCCCTTCACTCAACAAGGAACGCGTAAACAGAAACCAGCGGGCTCACGTAGCCTACCTCCCTCATTCAGCACAAATCTAAATGTTTATGCGCATGTATTTGGATGCTAAACTATTATTTTATTGAATGCTAAACACTCACTCAAAAAACACATAAATTGATACTTAATTTCAACTTAATTCCATGCAAAGCATGCTGGGAACTAACAATCCACTACCCAGTTTCAGTTGATGCAACAAAAATCATTAATGTTATCCCAACACAAATGGTTTAAGTAAACTTCAATTTTAAGTATATTGAACACAATGAAATTAAGTTAGGACAAAATGTACAACAATTCTGTTGCTTTAGCTCATTTTAGTTAAGTAATTTGAACAAGCAGCAAAAATATAGTTCTTTTAACTGTATATACACGCTATGTTTCCAGTGTCTGTTCTGAACTCAGTGACACATTTCTCACTCGAGAAAAAAAAAAAGATTACTCTCTGTTCCTCTTAGCTTCAAATAATTTACTGTATTTTTTGGTTGAGTAAACTGTAGCTGAAATAGTGTATTACATGATGGGCTGTGGGTAGGTGTCATTGTGAAATATTTCTCAGTATCAGTAAAGTGCATTGTGTTCTGTGGTATTCATAGCATGGGGGTTTACCAGATTTCTTGCCCTCCTGTTTCCCCTCTGCTGTCTGTTTTGCAGACTTTACTTTGTACTTTGTGTTGCTTTTTTTGGACTATGATTATATGTAGCTATTTTTAGTAGTCAAGAACAGGCTTTTCTAAACTTGGCGCTTTGCTGATAAGAGCTTGAACGTGCGTTGGAAGCTCCAGTCCCACAGAGCGTTCCAAGATATTTACATTTACATCAGACTTTTGACCTATTTCCCAATATTAGAACTGACATAAAAATAGTTGTCATCATTTATTATTATTATTTTGTATGTACTTAATTTAAGTCAAGTCAAGTCACCTTTATTTATATAGCGCTTTTTACAATACAGATTGTATCAAAGCGCTTCACAGTGATAACATGAAAACAATAGGGGTGGGAATCTCTAGGCACCTCACGATTCGATTCGATTACGATTCAGAGGGCTGCGATTCGATGCTAAATCGATTATCATAATCTTTTTTTTGTGTGTGTGTGACTATAAATACTTTGCTTTAAAAGTACAAAGTAATGACCCATAAAGAATTAACGTACAATATATTTTATTAACATTGCAAAGAACCAACAGGAAAATACATGTGTGTCTGAACTAGCAGCAGCATATTTGTAGTAAATTAATAATATAACAACGACCGGTAACGTTACAGCCGAGTGGTTTTCCTCCTCTGGCTGGAAACGTGTCATTTGGCTTCATGTGTCTTGTTTCCGAAATATTTTAGTTTTACTCTACAAAGCTTACAACTAGTGTGGCTCTTGTCCAGCTCCTTTCCCCCTTCAACTTCAGAAGCCAAAATATTTCCACACGTCAGCTTTTAACGAGGAGGGTGTTAGGATTTGGCGCTCAGCCATCGCGTCCGCGTCTGTTATGTGCACGCCACAGACGGTCCGGCCACTGCACTTCCGCGCTTCAGAGTTCCGTCTTTCGCGTTCCGTCAATATTACGTTATTATAAATATATATCTAAAAAATTTTTTTTTTTTTGAAAATCGATTTTTGACAATTGTGAATCGATTCAGAATCGTCCACGTCCGCATCGCGATGCATCTAAGAATCGATTTTTTCCCCCACCCCTAGAAAACAATATAACAAAGTTTGTTTCTAAAAGAAATTGCGTCAACGTCCACCTTAAGTAAGGCAGATCAATAATATTATTGAATATTAAATGTTAAATGTCCCCAACTAAGCAAGCCAAAAGCCAAGGCAACAGTGGCAAGGAACCAAAACTCCATCAGGTGACAGAATGGAGAAAAAAACCTTGGGAGAAACCAGACTAAGTCGGGGGACCAGTTCTCCTCTGGCCAACGAAGGAACAGTGCATGATTCGGGCAGCATTACAAAGTACAAATTAGTACAATTTAATGTACTAATTTAACTTTTTTTGCTTCTGGGAATAATATGATCTTAGACTGAGGAAGGACAAGACAGGCTAAGGCTAGGACTAGTGGGTATCGTTCAAAAAATTTCGATACCGATACCTTGACTTCAATACAGGTTCCTGAACGTTACTTTTTTCGGTACCAATTTTATGAAATCCGTTTTTTTACAAGATTACATTACATATTACCTAAAAAAAACTTTGGTTATATTTTCTCAGTTTGTTGACTTTTTTTACAGACTCGTATAGGCCACTGGGTGGCAGAATATATGCCTCGCGCTCAAGCGCACGCATTAAGCTTATCGCAAAGCACTGGCAAAAGTGGCCTAATTATGAATGTGTCAGGGAAAAAATAGCAAGGAGACATTTTAATTGTTTATTAACTGTCACACCCCTTTTTTTGAATAGACATGAAAATGCACATTTCGAACATAAATGGTTGTAATTCAAGAATGCTTTGGAATATAGACGTAAGATTGGTCTTGTTTTAAAGAAGACATTTGGCAGATTTATGTAGAAGTGAAATAAATTAAGAAAGTGAAACAGAAAAAAAGTTATAGAAGTTTGAGTTTATGGAAATGTACAATGTAAAAAAATTAATTATTAATATTTTATATAAAATATATATTTTCAAAACCTGGGCTTCTCTAAAACTGCAGAAAAATAAAAGCCAAAAATCTGAACAAGTTGTGTTTCAAATTTTAGGTTGATATCTCAAAAAATGAGCTTTCAGTAAGATTTTGTTTGGGCGCAGTACCAAACTTTTTCACTAGGTCACAACCAGACTCCATTACTGCCCATATAAGGGCGCCTCCATTTCCATATGTGTTTTGAGTGATATGAACCATTATTTCCACAATTTTCATAAAATTTATGAAGTAGAGATCCTATTCAGTAGTAGTATGGGAAGTTTGGCAGATTTTGATATGAATTCAACCTCTAGTAAACACATACAAAGAACACGCATGTGCGTCATAGCTCGCTGCCACATCACAAATGGTGAATTTATTATTTTTTTCTTTATATTTAAAACATTTTCAGACCTTTTTTTCTAAAATAATTGAATGGATGCTATCTTTTGAACTCTTGGCATGAAAACCAACTAGGTTTCTACATTTTTTTTCATGATTTTTCATGTTCATTGCTATTTCAAAATAAAGGTCTGAACACGCCTTAGGAGTATGAACATATTCTTGTTGCAAATTGATAAATTACGGCTCCTCTGTAATTTATTTTGAAAATCAATCACCAAATATGGAAACTAGAGATTGTAAGCTTTCAAATGATATATAGTTTGTCAATATTACTTTTTTTTTTACTAAGATATTATTGTTTTTAAAATATAATGGCAAACGTCCCACCTGTGGGACGGTGACAGTTAAGGGGTTTAACAGGTTAATAAACTAGTAACTAGAAATGCACCTTTGATTTGAATTACATAATCAGAGAGCATATGTTTTCGATTCGAATTGGTTCGTTTTAAATGTAGACATTTTAAGCTTTCTATATGCCTATTATTTCTCATGTCTGTTAGCTGTGAGGCAAGTATCTTATATGCCGAGTTTCGGTTAATTTGCGACGCACTCCAGTTCTTCTTGCAGTCGAAGACGGAGAAACTTTCTGCTCTTAAATTTATTCTGATTTATTGTCTTGCCGGTCTTGGCAGCAATGGTCTTGTTGCAAATATTGCATTGCACGCTGTTGGCATTGAGCCTGGTGAAATGTAGCCACACTTTTGATCTTTTCCACATCTTTTCTATGGGGGTTGGGACGCTTACCCCTTACTTAGACTACACACGTCTGCGGCGTGTTATGGATGCGACACGGCTACCGGAGCTGATCGCGCCCACTCTAGTCAATGCTTGTGTTCACAGTCACGACGCGGCGCGTTTCAGAAGCGGCTCTCCACGCTGCTTCGCTAAAGATAGGCGCCGAGTCTATTTTCGACGGACGCTGCGTCCAAGCCCCACCGTAAATACAAAATAAAAGTTAAAAAACAGTCAATTTCAAAATAAACACCCTGTGCAGACTCCCAATTGTATTGCACACCAATATATCCTTGGTAGAAACCCCAAAATCAAGAAAAAACACGTTTGACAGGCAAATCACGTGGTCTCGCGCATCCTGTCGCTTTCGCTTCTGAAATGCTCCTGGTGTGAGTTCAAGGCACCGCGTGGAGGACGGAACAAAACCTTGTCGGAGCCGTTATGCGCCGCAGACGTGTGCAGTGTAAAGGGGTCACACACTTCAGCATCGCGTGTGAGCCACGTCTTTGGGTGTAACCGGCATAAAAACTAGTGTTCTTCCTTGATGCCTCGCCACAGCCAATCATGCTGCATGCTTATTGGCTCACTGACGTTGACAAGATTAACGCCATAGGTATCGAAATTTGGTACCGAACGACAAGATTTTTTTTGATACTCTGGTATCGAGGCAATTCGGTCGGTGCCTAAAAAATACCCGATACCCAGCCCCACATAAGGCTTGGCTTGACCTATCAGCATTGTAGAACTTCTTGATCAGTAAAAAATAAAACAAATTGTTATTAAGACCAGAGAAGGGAGGTGACAGAACATAGCATATATTCTATCTCTTTAAAAAGGATTTATTTTGTTCCTTTTTTATTACCAGGAAATGGCAAACGCAATTGATCGTATTGATTAGGATTCACAGGGGGACTGCATTTGGACTGTTTAGCACTTGCTTAACTGCAAATGGACAAATTAACAGTGACTCTATGCTCCTGCTTAACAATCGGTTTGCTTTGCACTAATGACTTTTTAATGGGGGCTGGACAGGATGCTGAAGAGTATATATCTGTGGTGCAGTCCCTGAATTTCCAGAGAGCTTACACATCCCTCCCTACACAACCCCCTGAGGCAGCCCTTTGCTTTCAGGCCTCAGTGTCTCATCATTGCGTGGCCTGTCTTGGTGCAGTAGCGAGAAGGTGCAAACTGGGTTTTGAGAGCACAATCTCTTCTTTGCTGCATCTCAGAGCCCTAGCAGTGATGTTACATAATGATACTACGCTTCCCATGCCTAAACCGATTACGCCAGCACCAAGCAGTTCAGTTTGCTAGGCTCATCAGATCGTTAGACTTCATTGGACATCGTTTGAGTCATGCATTTGTTAATTCTTCATTTTGTTCATGAAATGATGCTTAATGCACTGTTGTAATTCATAATACTCAAGGTTTCCTCTCCAGAATGTGCAATTTTATTTGCAAGAAAACTAGTTTTGTTTGGAGCATGATTATCTGAAAAATGACTGTGGGACAAAGTGTTTGAAAGCTTGTTTTTTCTTTTTTCTTTTTTTTGTGTGCAATTTTTGTTTTGCTTGTAGGGTAGAATCATTAAACATAAGATATGTTTGGTTGCTTCTCTCAGCATTTAGTTAGAACAGAAAAATGACTTGACAGTGACACCCAGATGGTCGTGTCGCACCTGGTCAGGACATGGTGTGAGAGTGACTATGTTGTCAAGTTGTGATTGACAAAGTGGTCTTTTTTTCACTCAAGCTCAGCAGTGGTGATTGCATGATACCAGTTGGGCTCATTAATGCAGCTCTAAAAACCATGGGGAACATTCATTCAATTATCCTTCAGCAGTGACTTCTGGTGAGGAGGTCTGCTCTGTTTTTCTTTTCTTACAGTATTGCATTTGTATTTGGATCATGCTTCTTCAGTTTAGTCTGACATTACTAATTTGGATTATGAGTAGCAGATGGCTGGTTAGTGTTTTATCTTGCTCATTTATGCTGGTGTTGTGCTTTAGTGAGTTCATTAGCTCTGCATGGGCGGACAACACCTGAAGAGAAACATCCCTATTTTTGCTTGGAGCATTTATACCATATATTCAAACAAACTTCTTCAGCTGCTGATTCTGCTGTCATTAACTCTGCTGTCATTAACTCACATTTTTGTATTCAGAGCAAATGTGCTGTAACACATGAACAGTAGTATTAGTTTCCCCTTTTATAGCTCCAAAATTTATCAACAGATGTTTCATTTAATAACGCCCTTTTTGTGAATTTTGAGGAGGGATGTTCATTGTTCACTTCGGGTTTTTTCCCTAACTGACAACCGAAGCTCGTTAACCCATCTCACTATCTGATAACTGACAAGTTATGTTAAATTAGAATAAAATTAAATCCGAATAGATCCATTTAAAATAGTTTTTACATGTGTAATAGCAGCATAAGAGGGCACACGTCACTCCTCTCCTCACAAAATTGCACTGGTTTCCAGTTGCCGCTCGCATCAAATTCAAGTCACTGACGTTTGCCTACAGAACAACCACTGGCTCTGCTCCCTTTTACCTAAACTCGTTACTTCAGACTTATGTGCCATCTGGAAACTTGCGCTCTGCAAGCGAACGTCGTCTTGTGGTGCCATCTCAAAGAGGCACAAAATCTCTTTCTCGGACCTCGGCACTTGATCCAGTAATACTAACACTTTCTCTTCTCTTCTATTCTATTTATAAAAAATAACCTAACGCAGTACATGTCTTTTTCTTCTTTTTAAGCTGAGAAGGGTCGTAGCACTTGCGTATTGTTGTACTACTGTTAGTTTAACTGCTTCTATTGTTCTCATTTATAAGTCGCTTTGGATGGAAAGCGTCTGCTAAATATATAATAAATGTAAATGCATAAACAACAGAAGAACATGAGGATTCGTCGTCACATCACTCACCTGTAGTGCTTCTGAGAATGGAGAAAAACAGAATACAATCAATTATAAAAGGCTTCCTGTTTGTTTTCAAAAGCACAATGAGTGCACACAAATACAAGTACCGGTAAACTCTTTACAGTTTCAAATGAGGTCTTACTCTAATCTGATGGGCATCAGTGCCGGTCCTAGACTTCTGGGGGCCCTTTGTAAAACTCTGCGTTCATAAAAACCTACTACTAATAATAAGCCTATACAGAAATCTAATAAAGTAATCATATGTAAAAAATAAAACACTGCTGCATAGGTTTCCCCGTCTGAATTAAATATACATTGATTCTTATTAAGGTTACTATAGTTATTCAGTGAATGATTATCTCGTTTACTTTCCCAAATGTTTGTTCACTTAAGACATAACTGACTGCATTTAAGTGAAAACTCAACAAGACGGACATTTTGACATCATTTTCTGTGTGTTTGTCCATTTAAGTGCACACCCAAAAAGCCCTTATACTGGTCCGTGTTTTGCTCCATCTTGGATTGCGTACACAGAAAGCTGTTTAGGGAACAGCGTCCCGTATTGTGCCGAATGAGGGAGGTAGGCTACGTGAGCCCGCTGTTTTCTGTTTCAATTTCTATTCATTCCCATAGTCCCATAAAGCTTGAAAGAGCCAGGATATTTTTATAATATAACTCTGATTGTGTTTAACTGAAAGAAGAAAGTCACATACACCTAGGATGGCTTAAGGGTGGAGTAAATTATGGGTAAACTAACCCTTTAAATGACTTTTTAAATCATTTAACCAATAGTATTAATCGGTCAAAATTCTTATGGTCGTTTAACGGTTAACCAGTTAATTATGAGCGTCCCTAATTTTGAGTAAATATTATGAAAAATTAGTGTTCATTTAAAATAATGTTATGTTCTCAATTTAATATTTTAGTATATTTTGCATTATGTTTGTCATTGCACCTACAGCCATTATTCTAGTTTCTAACTTTCTTTAAATGTGTATTTTGTAGAGAGAAAAAACGCTACAAATAGATTTTCCAAAAGGCTTTGACATCGTTGAATAAACATGAGCACTGCACGTTTTTACTGCAGTATTTCCTCTCTGAATCAGTAGAAAATATGGTTAACACCCAGTCATGCTTGAAAAAAAAATAAAAATACCATGAAACCGGTATAATTTTGAAAAATACTGCAATATATATTTTTGGTCTTACTGCCCAGCACTATGTTCGCTCCATAAGCTTATTGTGGCTTTATTTGTAACTGTCGAGATATGCAAGCACTATACGAATGTAGCCGTCATTCCCGCTGTTAAATTATGTACTACATTTGTATTAATACTGCAGCAAATTCAAAAGCGCTCTCTGGATCTCCCAGCGCTGTCTAGTGGTTAACAGTTTCAAGACACACGCAAACACTATACGAATGTTGTAATGCAGCTAGAGCAGGAATCAAGGCTTCGTCGGGGCAGCATTCTTGCACAGAGAAGCACAATTACACAATGTTTTAAGATGAAGAGGTGCTCTTTTGTTTTTTTTAACTGTGATAACTAATGTGCTCACTCACTGAATCAGACACTACCTCTATTTATGTAGTACGTTTCCCATTATGAATCATAACACCATTTGATTCATTGGTCTGTTGGGTCTGATTGCTTTCACACCTCAAGTGAACCCCCCCAGAGTTCGTTTGCGATCGGGCTGAGCGGTTGTTTTGGGGCGGATCCGAGCACGATTGCCGTGTTCACATATGCCTAAAAGAACCGAACCGAGGGAGAAAACGCACCAGGTCCATAACAAACACTCAGTGTGAAAGCACCCTCAGATCCAGTTCAAGATGTGAAGCACTACTCTACTGGCATATTTTTTATATTGCATGCATGTCATGAGATATATAGAGGATATCAGACAAGAAAATTAGGAGAGGCATGTCAAGTCTTGTTCCGTGCATCAGGACTGAACAGCTCAATATGCCACGGTAATCCAGATGCATAAAAACACATTGAACTGTTGTTCATAGTGATCATTGAACTGTTGAACATAAACAAGACAACACTGGCCTGAGTGACTGTTCCATAAACTGGCCCAGAACTCTCTCTCACTGACCTGGGGTCATCCTTATTGTTGAGCCTTGATGCATCTTTATAGGGGAGCAAGGGTTACAAAAAGTTGAGTTATTTCCATAAACTGATGCAAATCTTTGTTATTAGTTTAACCTGTACACAGTCATCAGCCATATAGGTTAGAGGGTTATAGTCAGTACAGTGCACAGAGCGAACACAACTCTGTTGACCTCTGCTTGTGTGCGTCTCTGTTTCAGTGATCCTGCTATCTTAAAGCACCCACGTGTTGGCAGCAACGCTTGTTATGTAACAGACAAAAGCCCGGCTAGCAAATGGAGAAAAATCTGTTGGGTGCTTTCTGTTTACAATCCATCACCTAGGTGTCTCTGGCAAACCCTGAATGCCATAATGATGCAACGCTTGTGATGTTGAGATCTCATCCGAATTGCCTATAAGCTGACTCTGTGCCAGTTGCCTTTTGTTAGTCGTTTCTCCCTCAATAATCTGAGATGTTAAGTTAACTTTGACTCTCTGTTTTTCAGGTTTTTGTGCACAGCATCCATCTCTGACCATTTTGCTTGCTGGATGGTTCTCAGAGCCTGGCTGCTGCTGAGAGATGGGCTGTTGACCTTGTCCTGGGGGCCCAGACCTCTGAAACTGCTGTCCTGTTGTGTTTGTGTGTGTTAGAAGAGGCTGACTCACTCTAACTAATGTTATGAAAGATGTCAGGTGAGTGTGAAGCAAGCTTTATGCTATTGAGTCATTTCAATGTTTTATTTAGCACTTCATATTTCCTTTAAACTCTTGACAGGAGCTGTTTTTGAGTCACTAATCTAATCCCCACCCAGTGGATTATTCTGATTAGCTGCTCTAGGCAGGAGTTCTTTTACATGCCTAGAAATGATCAGATAGGGATGCATGTTCCAGATTCAACCGATTCCCTTGTTTTTGCTGTTAGTCTTTCTCTAGCCACTCTGCTATAGGTGCCAAACAAAGTCAAAGCGAGAGAGAAAGCAGCTTCCTCGCTGAAAAGGCCCTTTATGTCCGTCAGTGGCACAGCGAGCTGCCTGCCTTTTTGTTGGTCATAGAGGTGGGAAGGGCCCAGTAAGGAGTCATGAGTCATGGCATGGGCATTATATTGAAAAGTTTGAGTCAGAGCTTTAAGGGAGGTGACGGCAGCGCTGACAGGATGTACCATTACATCAGGGAGGGGTGATTTAAACATTGGGACTTTTTGACTGCATAATGTTATCATCTATACGTGACGCCTGTGTTCGCAAACCCGTAAAGTATGATCAGCGGCAACGAATCATTATTTAACACCCTTTGAGTTTTTACATTTTCATTGTCCTGTTGAGGAAGATGTAAATGCCACTTTTATTTGATCTGTCATCCATAAAGCTTTGCCGTCTAATCTTGTTTCAACAGTCATTTAAAATTCTCCATAACTCTGCCTGAATGAGGCGTGGCTAGTGTGACTGCACAATATTCAAGACTTAGGCCTTGTCCACATGGACACGGGTATTTTTATAACCGGAGTTTTTCCTCCGTTTAAAAAAAAAAATCCCGTCCACATGAAAACGCAAAAACACGCTATCAAGCGCTGTCAAGAGCATGCCACACCAGCAGGCGGCGATATAACCCTAACCGTAAACCCACGTTGGCCAATCAGAAGCCTAACAAAAAGTTATTACAGGTTCCGGTAGGCGGATAACGGCGCAGCGCGGGGCGCACACTCTGACGTCACGGCAAAACCCCCGGTTTTACTGTCTACACGACAACACTGTAACCGGCGTTTCTGAAAATCCTCACCCTGGCAGGGGTTTTCAAAAATGTTCGGTTTCAGTGTCCTGATACTGCGTTTCCGTGTGGCCGAACCGCGTAAAATAATGTCACGGTTATAAAAATACCCATGTCCGTGTGGACAAGGCCTTAAAAAAAAAAAAACGTTTTAAATAATGTGATTTTTTTCTTTTCTTTTTTTTTTCTCTCTCACATGTGGGAATATTTAAACGTATTTAAAAGCTCCAAATTACATAACTAAAATGCTACAGATGTTCGAAACAGGATTTTTATAACCAAAGCCAATTAGTGATTTTAATGTCAACTTGATTTCCTGATGATGTTTTTGTTTTTAGCGTTTATACGTAGCTGTCATAACTTGTTATATCTAAGCTCTCTGCTCATTGTCTGTGAACTGAATTAATGTAATGACAAAAGTTTACTCTCTTGTTAATTGGTGTTCAGATTTTTAATTTATTCATTATATTATAATTATATATAATTTTTTTTTATTTTTAAGTTACTAAATTCTGTGACAAATATAATGTAGTTGAATGGAAAACAATGTGAGTGGAGCTCTGTAACCCAGTTTATTCTCTGCTATCTGAATCACCGTTAATGTTAAGACGTGTTGATATGTATTGCTGATATTTCAATAATTTCAGTATATCGTGCAGCCCTAATGGGTAGTGTAGTGGCATTGTTCAGCTCCTCCAGTGCTTTCCTGCGCTGCCTTCTCAGCTGACCATCTCTGTGTCACAACGCTTTAAGCAGTGCAGTTTGAGGCGTAAAGGTTCAGAGCAGTTATGTGCATTTGATTTTATGCAGCCTTCGAGTCATGTTGGAATGAATGTATTTATGAGACAAGTGCACATGAATGATACTTCAATGATCAGTGATACTTCAAGTGTCATACTTTTTAGCGAGAAACATTGGTTTACCTTTAAGCCCTGACCCAAATTGCTATTTGTCATAGTAAGTTGTAATTGTGAATATTGACTGTACAATTTAGTCTCTGCGTTTTGTGTACTGTTGATGAGGAATAGCTATAAAGCTTGCTAGAAAATACTACTCATTTAGCCAGTTTATGAGGCAGCAGACTTGCGTGACGGTGACGGAACTAAATTTCCCATCATTATCTATGTATCATTCTTGTGCTGACACAGAGAAAGCATCAATTACAGACAAAATTTGCTCTTTTTTTTAGTTACACTTTGAACCAAAAAAAGCTTCCGGTCTTTGAAAAAGTACAAAAGAGAGCTTGCGTAACACATCTTATTCTGACCAAAATCACTTGAACGCACATGTTTGTAATTATGACTTGCAAACTCACAAGTAGGAACCTCTCCTATGTCAAGGAGGATCAAGAACTAAAAACAGTTGTATAAAGCTAATTGGTATAAATTTGATTGGTTAGGGCTCAACAATATGAATGGATGTGAATATGAATCTCGATCAAAAATACAGTAAGAACAGTAAAATTCTAAATTATTATACAAATTTTAAATAACTGTTTTCTCTTTTAATAGATTTCAAAATGTGATTTATTCCTGTGATGTCGAAGCTGAATTTTCAGCATCATTACTCTTATCATTAGTCTTCAGTAGGGATGCTCCGATCAGGATTTTTGCAGCCGATACCGATTGCCGATTTCTTGTCATGGTGATCGGCCGATACTGATCCCGATACCGATGCTTAATATAAGACAAAGATAAATACAAACAAAATGGAGCAGTCTGATGCAGCCCACAAGGTTTAATTAAACATTGTCCAATAGTAAACTTTGGAGGACAAAATAAACATTTAAATACCTAAAATAGAGAGTCTGATGTAACTTAAACCTGGTCTAATACAAGTCTAAGCAGGACAAAATTAATTTAATTAGATTAATTATTAATTTAATTAGAACAAATTGGAGTAGTTTGATGCTACTCATTAGAAGGGATGGGCATTTCAAGCAAAAATATTATTCGAAGATCTGGGTATTATTCGCTTATTATTTGAAAATCGCACCCCTCCCCCATATGCACGCACACATGCATATATAGGCCACACACATGAGAAAAGCGGAGTGGTGTGACGTTTAAATATAACTTAACATAAATATACGTTTCATATTTATGTTTTATAGTAGGCTAATATAGTGTTCTTTTAAAAAAAAAGTCATATATGTTGATTATATTAAAAGGGAACCGCATGAGATGAGTAAGATAGGATCATAAGATGCCCAATATATCGGAAAACATTTGGAATGGGTCAGACATGATTTTGACCACTTAAGTTTTGTTTTGTAGAAAGCCATTCTTTAAAGTGAATTTCGTTTTGTAAAAATTGTATCTTAATTTCAAACTATGTTTCATCAACCATTTGCCTGGATTTAATAAATAATAAGCGAAATATAGCAGACAATATAATCAGGACACGGACATGCCGGCGTGTGAACTGGAGCGCATCTCATAAGTGAACCGAACCTCAACTTGCCTCACATACGTGAGAATGTATAGTTCAGGCTTGAAATGTCTACTTTAAAAAAAAAAAATATTTAAATCGATAATAAATGGGCTACTCTCTGCTTATGTAGGCTAATCCGTATGAAGTGTGCATTTCTCTCTATAAGCGCGTTCACTATGCGAAGATGGCGTCAACATCGCCAACTGTATCTTTGCAGTTTATTAATAAATAATTAAAATATATCATGCTGCATAAACATTACTTTTGCCGGTTCTTTGTGGCAAGCTTTATGCATGCGCTTGATATGCGGAATATAGGCAATATAGCCTATTATGATGACACTCATTATGGTTTAGTATTTTCTCCCATATATATTTAATTAAATTAATATGATATGCGATTAGACTAATGGCTTAAAAAAACTTTAGTCGTGCACGGGCAGCCCAACTTATTTAAAGGTGACCTATAATTCAAAATTTAATTTACCTTGGTATAGTCAAATAACAAGAGTTCAGTGCATGGACATGACATAGAGTGAATCTCAAACTGGACTGTTTTCGCGTTCTCATTTAATTCACGTTTATGAAAAACACCCCTGAAAAACGGTCGGTTCTCCACACAATACCGACTGTGACGCATTAGTCGGGATCATTAATATGTACGCCTCCAAATATTTGCATAATGCCAGCCCTCAATGCCAGGCGGAACTGCGCAGCCGAAGCATGGCAGTTGCTCAGTGTGGATGTACACATGAACACAAAAGTATTTTTTAGTTCCTTCATCTGAGCCTCTGAAGAAACAATGGGTTAATTTTATTTTCTCTGGAAATTTCCAAACATTTCACCGAGTGTTTCCTCAACTTGGGCCAATACAGAGCTGGCCTCGGATCGAGCTACCAAGCAACACTTTCTGATGTGTAATTGTTCAAGTTCAGACAGGTAATCTTTCTCTCAAAATCGTTCAATACTGTTTATGCATCAGTAAGTCAAGCCAGTGACTAAAATATCAGCTTCACATCGTTTCTATTAGTAGGATGAAAATAATCGTATTTAAATTGTGAACAAATTATATACAGAAAGCGATCAAAGAACAATCTTTCCACACAGCGCGAGTTTATCTGGACACTTGCCAAACTCGTTATGAAATCAATGATGCACGTTACTGCACAACGAAGCTCTTACTGTATTTACATCATCGTGTTTGCATTGGTGAAAGCAGAGAGAGTGCAGAAACTGCTTTGCAATGATAAGATCTTCATTCTCGCGATCAACACACTGTCATCTGCTCAATGCTCACCATGGCAACATTTTATGTGATGGGAATAGATTGAAATACTTTAAAAACATCTCACGATTCGTTAATCTCGATAGCTGTTATAGTAAAAACGTATAATAGCAGTAGTAAAAGTATTCGGGAGAGAGTTTCACATGTAATGCGTAGCTATTTCATATGCAAGCATGTCAGCCAATCACAGCAGTGGCCGCGGTTACACTGAATCCCACAGCAGACACGCCCCTTCAAACAGAGTGTTCAGAGGCTAAAAGCAGGCTAGGAAAAATGCCATTTATTTCTAAATTATGAATATTTTTTATCTAAAAAACATACTAACATTATAAGGGTAACCCAGGAAACATTATAAAATAATAAAAAAAAACCTTCTAGGGCACCTTTAACATATTTTCTAACCAGCATGTCACTGCGGGCGTTCTGAGCGAGTGGCGCTGTGGACTGAGCGAGCGAAGCATACTCTTCAAAAAGGCGCTCTCTCTGGAGGACAATGATCCTCCATGTGAGATTCCTTTGAAACATACACGGCAAATAGCAAAAAAATTTCATTGTTTCTCGACACATAGCAGCCTAATTCCACACCGGCGATGACATGACTGCCAAATCATTTAAGTCCCCACGCATCATATAGGCTACCTCCTCACGTTTTGACGTCATCAAATTGTGATCGGTTTGTGAGATCGGCCAAGTTGAGTGAGTACCGATCGAGTCATAAAATGTGATGATCGGCCGATAAGTGATTTGGTGCTCAAGAAGCATTTCTTCTTCTTCTTCTTCTTATTATTATTATTATTATACATGCACCTAAAACAGCTGTATCATACTAGCCACCTTTCTAATGAGTTGCAAATTCTCTGTAATGCAAACTGAAGCGTTCAGCTGGGCTACACAGCAGAGGTCACAGGAATGGCATGTGACTGCTGGAGTCAACAGATCTCTGGTAATGTGCACCAATATGATGCACCGAGCTTAAGCTTGAGCATGGCCTCACTAAGGATCGCCTCTATCTGTTTCCCCCTCTTGCTCTATAGGTGTGGCCGTAATGGTGCTTTTGCTGTGAGGGAGAATTGCTCTCATGTCTTTTCTCTCTCCTGATGCCCCCTTCTACACTGTAAATTCATGATCACATGACTTTGGATATGGACGCGGTCCTGTCCGACTTTGTCCGTTCTACTGGAGCTGAACCAGGACTGGCCAGAGACCTGCTGGAGGGTGAGCCTAAACCATCCCGTTTCCCATTACCCCCTCTTCAGCTTTGATTCATTCATTTTGCTCCAATAAGAAGCCAGTCTTTTGGTAGAGATGATGGGTGGCATGACCAAAATCTTATACTGTTGTATGAGTACTGTTACATTACTTTAACTATAACACAAAAACAAACCAACCCAAATTGTTTAAATATTACATAACCATGCAGTAATGTAATTTTTTTGATAATCCAATTAATTTAAATGGCAAGTGGTCTCTTATTGTGTTCCTTTTTTATGAAACTTGATTGATGCAAGCTGAAATATTCACATTATGTAACACTTGAATTAAAAACAAGACTCAACTTTATTATAAAACAGATAGTTACGACACTGATGAATTCTATTTGAGTGAGCCATGTAGAATTCAATATGGCATCTATCCTGACTAAGGTCTTTATGATTAACTGACTACAGGAGGGAGAAAAAAACGGGCTGAAGCGTCTATATGCATATGTGCAACAAAACTTTAACAAACCCAGCGCATGTTGCCTAGCAACACGGCAGATAAGAGAATGAGTTAAAATATACATAGTTCTGCAGTATGCGCGCTTTATAGTCAGTACAGACCAATATTTACAAAAGCTACTGCAGAGAAATGTGTCATTGAACCCTGCTGCACCTAACAATGTTGGGTTAATATTTAAAGTCCTAAGCAGAAGTGCGGTGGAACTATGACCTCTTATTTACTTGAACACTTCATGATTGTGACTCTCCTCACAGGAAAGAATTGGGACCTCTCAGCTGCGCTGAGTGACTTTGAGCAGCTGAGACAAGTGCATGCTGGGAACCTCTCATGCACCCTTGCTGAGGAGAGAGAGTACCCCTCCATTGAGAAAGAGATGGCACGAACGGGGCGGTCCCTTTTGCATCGCCAAGATGAGGTTGTGCAAGGTACGAAAAGCACTTGATCGCCTCTGCATGGCCTGACCTCAATTCTCAAATGGTGTTTCATAATTTATGTAAATGATTTACGCTGATCATGACACTAGTTGCATATGATGTAATTTCAAAGCCTTGCCCACTCTCACCTGACTAACATTGTTTTTCGAATTGAAAGGAGTGATAAGAATAGGTCGGCCAGATAATAGGTTACCAGTGTCTAGTTTCATATTCTCCAGTATACGCAGTAATCTGAACATGTATCATGGCAGCAGCCACGGAGAAGCGACTGTCGAGGGGGATCTCTCACGCCAGCTCCACCATCGTCTCTCTGGCTCGCTCGCACGTGTCGAGTACGGGCGGCAGCAACGAGCCGCTTCTGGACACTCCGCTCTGCACCTTCCAGTTGCCTGACCTCACCGTCTACAGAGACGACTTCCGTGGCTTCATCGAAAGAGACCTCATTGAGCAGTCTATGATGGTGGCATTGGAGCATGCGGGTTAGTCATTTTATTTCAAGAATCTCTCCTCTGACAGACAAACCAAATATTTTTATATTATAACTATTATTATTATAGTAGTTTTATAGCCAGATATTTCTAACATGACATTTCTGTTAGCTGCATTATTCTCTTCTGTCTATATAAGCATCCTGACTAAACTGTAACCTCATAAGTTACTGATTTGAAATGCCCTACATAGGCAGAAACGCCATGTCATGCATATACTGGTCCTCATGTGACGCACACAGGAGTTTTCCATTAGCATGATACTATAATAAGCACAAAGATACACAGCACACACAAATAATAGGAAAATAGTCTTTTTTTTATTAGGTTTAACAATTTTTATTGATAGTTTTGGATGAATTATGAATCTAATCATAAGTATATTTATGATTGATATTTCACTTGGTTCACCATCGCCCTTCCAGTATTGCCTACATAGGCAGCTAACTGGGTTTTGGAACAGAGACCTAGGCTGCATCTGAAATTGCATACTCTTGGTGTTGGAACTACTTTTGAATAAGTAATTACTATGTGACTGTTAAAGTATGTTCAATTTAGTAAGGATGTGTGTAGTATGAATGTAATCTGGACATACTACATTCGTCATGTTGTCATTGTCATGTGAACTACCAGTGTCAGTTGCGTCATTTCACTGCCAATCCCATTGGATGTGCACTTGCCGGAAATAGTAGGTCATCCAGGTACTTTTTGCCTACTGTTTTATGAATAATTTGGACATGCAACTTTGTTTATTTTTTATTTTTTTATAGTAGGGAAGTATGCGATTTCGGATACAGCCATAGAAAGATTTTTAAGAAATGTCAGTGTCTATAGCCAAAAATATTTCAGAGATTTGTTTTTCAACAGGACGATTGAACTGGTGGACTCGTTTAGGCACTGGATGTCAGAGTTTATTACCTCTGGCTACTAGTGGTGATGGGAACTGCCTGTTACACGCAGCCTCACTGGGTAAGTGTTCAAACTGACTTCTGATCTGCAAGTTTTTATACAGTTTTATATGGATTAATTCAAGCTTTCTGTTGGTGTTACATTTAGCTCAAAGTTTACAGGCTACCACCACTGCCAGATGAAATCTTGGTAATTATGCTTAAAACATTGAACATTATAATGCAGGTATGTGGGGCTTCCATGATCGAGACTTGATGCTGCGGAAGTCTCTCTATGCACTGATGGATCATGGGCAGGAGAGGGAAGCTTTAAAGCGAAGGTGGAGATGGCAACAAACCATGCAGAACAAAGAGGTTAGAGCACTTTTGGTTCATTATTTTGTAAAAAAGATTGCAACAGATAACACTAATCAATTTGGTATCAGGCTTCTTAATTAAAATACACTACCATTCAAAAGGTTCTTTAAAGAAATTAATACTTTTATTCAGCAAGGAAGTTGATAAAAAGTGACAGTAAAGATTTCTATTTTAAATAAATATTTTGTTTGAACTTTCTACTCTTTAAAGAATCCTGCAAAAAAGTATCACGGTTTCCACAAAAATATTAAGTATTATTATTAAGCAATATTAAGTTTTCAACATTGATAATAAGAAATGTTTCTTGAGCAATATATTAGAATGGTTTCTGAAGAATCATTCTGGATTTATAGAATAATTTATAGAGAATTTTGGAGTAATAATGAAGTAATGAATATAATGAAGTAATAAAGTTACCATCACCACAATAAATTATATTTTAAATAGAAAACATTTAGTGCCCCTATTATGCTAATTTTGTTTTTGGAGTCTCCTACAATAGGTTTGCATGCATCAAAGGTCAAAAAACACTTTCATTTACTCCTAATATACTTTGCATATCTCCTCATTTCTTCTCAAGAGTCTGAAAACGATTCGTTTGAAGATTCTGTCTCTAAACCGCTGCTTTTCAAGAGCTTACTCTGCTCCGATTGGTCAGATGGCCCAGTCTGTCGTGATTGGTCTACCGTTTACAGTGCGTGTCAGAAACAAAACGTCCATTACCATATCTGAATTTCATCTCTGGAGTCTTCCTCAGTACTTGATACACAGTAATACGAACCATAACAATGGCGTCGGTTTTACCATATCAATTCGAGCCCGAGTCCTCCTCCTTTTGAAGTGCATTTAAAGTGGACTCGCAGTGCAGAAAACGGCGTCATCTCAACATCTCGACAACACAAACTAAACTCTTCCAGGCCTCAGCTATAGCCAGTGTTTGTTGGCGGTTCAAAGTAGACGTTCGCGGGCAGACAATGCAGATCATAGGCTGGCAATATGCTAATTTTTAAATTCAGGAAGTGAGATTGGAATTGCCGACGACTCATTTCAGCAGTTCAAAATTATTATTTCTTTTGGAAGACAATAAATGTATTTGTCATGCACTTTGATCTATAAAACTTCGCAAACCTTTTACATTCACAAACAGTTATATTAAACACTGCATGAAAGGTAATATTACTGTTTTAGTTTTGACTATATTTGATTATATAAATGTAGTCCTGGTGAGCATAAGAGATTTCTATCAAAAACATTAAAAAGTCTTACCGACCCCAAACTTTTGAATGATAGTGTAATTAGGAAAATTTCAGCCTAATTATGTTTATGTTTGTGATTTTGTGTGCAGTCGGGACTGGTTTACACAGAAGAAGAGTGGCAGAGAGAGTGGAATGAGTTGTTGAAACTGGCATCTAGTGAACCCAGGATACACTACAGCACCAACGGCAGCAACGGGTGTGTTGATTTCATTGATTTTATTTTCTAGATTGAAAGTTGTAAACTGGTTTTCTGGAGTGCTGTGCTCATGCTGTGAGTGTGTTTTGTGTCCCGCAGTGCCGAGTCACAAGAGGAGCCGGTATATGAGAGCCTGGAGGAGTTTCATGTGTTTGTTCTTGCTCACGTGCTCCGCAGGCCGATAGTGGTGGTGGCTGACACCATGCTACGGGACTCTGGGGGAGAAGGTAAATAAAGACAGAATATTAAATTTTGGGTGAACGATTCCTTTAATGAGGGTAGTTTGACGCACTTTGAAATACTTTAACATTCACAATGCAAAACTCCCTCCCTTGTCTATTGAAGCTAAGCTGGAAAAATGGCTCCATCACAAATCTTCATGATCATAATGTAACCATGAGCACGTTAGCATTAGGCTTGCTGCGATAGTCGGTGTTACCAGTGTTACCGGTGTTTAGCTGCAACACCGGTTACATCACTTGCCCACCCATGAACATTCAGTCACATCCTTAATTAGCATATGACTGTAGCAGAATTTCAAAATGGTTGTGTAAAACTAAATTATGACATAATATAAGCTGACTTTAAGGGAGAAAAATAAAATGGCATAAGTGTCCCATTTAAATAATGAATTTTCCATTTGTCCTTCCATGTTCCATTAACAAAGCATATCTCAAGAGTTTGTCTCAGATATCTCTCTCTTTTTTTGTCACCTGTTTAGCTTTTGCACCAATCCCATTTGGAGGGATTTACCTGCCTCTGGAAGTACCAGCCAACAAGTGTCACCGCTCTCCTCTCGTTTTGGCATATGACCAGGCTCATTTCTCTGCCCTGGTCTCAATGGAGCAGAAGGACTGTTCCAAAGAACAAGGTGAGGAATGGTTTATATGTAGCAAATCTGTTTGCTTTTTTATGTTGCATGCTGTGTGCTGTTCTTGCCTGATAAACCAGTTTTGCCAACCAGGATGGAACAAAAAACTGCAATAATTTATGCTTGCCAGAAAGTCTTTATCCGCTTTATGCAGCTTGTTTTTTCAAAGGTCTTTATGGCTGTAGTCTTAAGAATTCAGTTGAATACTACATTGTGTTTGTAAATAAGCTAAAGTATAAATAAGTAGTGAAATAGTGTACGGTAATTCAGAAAGGCACTGACCATTTGTTTGTTAACTTTCACAGTGGTGATCCCTCTGACGGACTCAGATCATAAGATGCTGCCTTTGCACTTTGCTGTGGATCCTGGGGAAGACTGGGAATGGGGCAAAGATGACAATGACAATGTGATGCTAGCAAGGTAGACATCACATTATACGTTGATTAGAAAACTGCTGCTCATGCATGTAGTTACACTCAATGGACAACGTTTCTGATATGCTGTCAGTTACCACAGACAATATAATTTAGACTACGTTTGGAAAAAACAAACATAAAATGTTTACAGTAAAAAAACCTGCATGTCAAGTTTGAAGCGAGACATCCGCATTTTTTTGTCAAAGAATTTATAATTTATCCATGCTATTTATGTGTTTATAAACTCTGAGGGAAGTTGAAATTATTCCCTTTGGTAATCAACAGCATGTTCTAAATGCCATCCATAGATTTTGATTCGTTTTAAACCTGGAACATTCTTGTAATTGCTGTGTGTTGTGCATATACCAAATTTGCCCAGAAAAATGTTTTTTAAGTATTCAAGTTATTTTGACCATGTAGTGCCAAATGACTCAGCTCTGACTTATTTACAGCAGAGTTCAGTAATGCCTGACTGTAAAGAAGGCATTAGCACTGTGGAGCCTGTTGGAACTGAGCGCTGTTGGTGTTGGCCAACACTCAAGATTAGCAATTCTTGTTCTTTAATGCAGATTATCGCTAAATTCTTGCTATGAATGGAACACAGAGAGGCACTCAAATAGCTCAGGGTTGCATCTGTAGTTCCCTCTTATTTCCACAGTTTTAACATTTGTCAATATTTGATATGCTATTTTAAAATATTTCACTTAAATATCTCTTTAAATACTTGTTGTTTTTTTTTACTTTTGCTAATGTTATTTATGCATTTTTCATGAAACATGCACATTCGTTTACTTTATGTTTGCTATCGTCAAAGGCAGTTTGAATAGCACTTATAAGTGAATATCTGCACTCTGACCTGCCTATTGTTTGGTTTCAGTGTAACCTTATCTCTGGAGGCCAAGCTCCATCTGCTGCACTGCTACATGACTGTCACCTGGCTTCCTCTACCCTGTGAGGTACAGGTGAGCTTCTAGCTTGCTTTCCCGTGCTAATAATTTAACTGGTTTTAGTTTAACTCTTTACTCTGCAGTGTTTCCCCTAGGATTTTTTTTCAGGGGGGGGGGGGGGGGGGGGACTGCTAGTGTTGCGGAGCGGGCGTGTTACGGATATGTGGTGTAATTTTTTTTTGCAATAAAGAAAAAGCATGTCTAATTAATTGAAATAATGTATTATGAATCATTAAACTTATACATTTTTTTTTAAATATATGGGGAAAAAAATTCACGCTAATTCTGTGTTGTGTTTTTTCTGGTAATAAAATGAAGACATAAAACACAAATTGTATCATTTATCATCAATTTTAATCATATAAATTAAATAAACTTTTTGTCAAATAACTTGCTGCACAATGAGCTGTTAAAATTAAAACATGGATTATTCCTTAAAAATTTCAGTTTTGATGATAATTTATTTGGATTAGTGTTAGTGTATTATTACATTGGGACATATCTAAATTCTAATGTACAACAGTAATATATTTCTGTCAAGTTAAACCGAACTTTTATTTTGACGGGTTGCCGTGAAGACCTTTTGAGTTTCTGTTTGTTTATGTCATGATGATAGTTTTTCTCAAATGAAGCGGTGAAATGATCACGAAGTGACTTTCAGAGTGGATCTAGAGCCTGGAGAGGAAGTTCATGCATTTGTGTCTTCATATAGGCCAAAAAACAGCGCAAGCGTCATACGTGCTTCAGTGTATGTGTGTGGTAAATGAAACTGCGCGTCGGCGGCACCATTCATTCAGAACATACAGGATTCATATTTAAATAGTCTTTGTGTTTTAATATTCACACACACTAGTCTACATCGCGATTTGTTTTCAAGTGTACTGAACTGCTTTCTATTTTTTCCTCAAATTTACAAATTCCGTGAAATTCCGCGTTATACACTTAATTCCTTTTTTATGACTGGATTTCGTCAGCCATTGGGGCGGGCCGCCCCCCCAAAACAATGGTAGGGGAAACACTGCTCTGACAACAGTGCATCCAAAGCATTTTTTATTATTAAACTGGCATAGTGTTTCCCTATCACTTCCCATATCCAAATATCAAAAACTTCATTATGTAATGACAGTGATACTTCCTAATTCTTTGTTCTAAAAGAAATTGCAAATTGTGCATGCATACCAAATTATTTGAAAAGGATTTTTCCTGATTTTAATACTTTTTATACATGTATTATTTTACTATTGTTTTGTATTAAATGTATACTTTTTACAAATGTAATATATTTGATAAATATGAATATATTTTTAATAAATGTATTTATTATATACAAGTTAAAAAGTCATTACAAACATGGAAGCAAAATGTAAACGGAAATTAATTTTTCCTTCAATAAATATTTGTTTTTATGTTTATTTTAAACTTGAAATTAATAGATTCTCTCACACACACAGACACACACACACACACGCACATAGGGGGTCTTCAAATATTGTGTTAGTCAATAGGGGGCCTTCAGGTCAAAACTGTTGAAAACCATTGATTGAAAAGTCATCTTTGAAGTTGTCATTCAGATTTTGTACTGTGCTCGTTATTTGTATTCCAGCTAAATCATCTAGTGACAATATTTTGTGTTTGTATCCACAGCAGGCCCCATTGGCCCAGCCAGAGTCCCCTACAGCGTCTGCAGGAGAGGATGCCCGCACCCCGCCAGACTCTGGAGAGTCAGATAAGGAGTCCGTCAGCAGCAGTTCCAATGGCAATGGGGACAGCAGTACTACTGGAACCAGTGGGACAACAGGCAAAACAAGTGGTGGATCTTCCAGCTCCTCTAGCTCATCCAGTAACAGTTCAGCAGGGACGACTGGCACAATTGGAAAGGAGAAGGGGAAGAAAGACAAAGAAAAGGATAAGGACAAGAAACGTGCTGATTCCGTTGCCAACAAGCTGGGTAGCTTTGGCAAGAGCCTGGGCAGTAAGCTGAAGAAGAATGTGGGAGGCCTGATGACGGGGAAGAACGCAAGTGGAAGTGGAGGCAAACAAGAGGGTCTGGAGAAGAAGAAAGGCTCTCTGAGAGGTCGTAAGGGCAGTAAGGACAGCTCTCCTTCCATTCAAACCGGCTCTGAGGACTCTGGGAAAGGTTCACCCTCCTCAATAAGTGAACGGCAAAACGGAAGCTACTCTTCAGAAAGTGACCCTTTTAAGTACAGCTCGGATGTGAAAGTGAGTCTTAGCATCCTCCGATCCGCAATGCAAGGAGAAAGGAAGTACATCTTCGCTGCTGTGCTCACTACTAGCAACCGTCAGCCGTTCCAGGAGGAGATGATCCAACGATACTTGATGGATGCCGAGGAGCGCTTCCGTGCCGAACAGGAACAGCGGAGGGAAGCTGAACGGAAAGCAGCAGGAGGTCTTGCAACAACTAGTGGATCTCAACTGAAAAAGGACGGGCCTGAGCTGAGTTACCGAGGTTTTGAAAGCAGAGAGGAAATTACTGATAACTCACCTCCTACTTTTAACGCATTGAAGTCGACTTCTTTCAGTCCGATGATGTACTCGGGTGTGGTCCCAATCCCAAGGCCCACCTTCATTGACCATTCTCCTACCCCAATTACACAGCATCTACATGTGCACGGTTACATGGATACACGACGGCAGCTGGCAGGAGGTTCGCCGTCTTCTTACCCAGGCCTACCATCCTATGCTACCTTGCCCCGACACTGCCCCCTAGCACAGGGCCCTCCCCATTCCCAGTACCACCCACCTTCCACCAGCTTGGGTAGCCCATCCCGTATCATCACCCCCTGCCTGGCATCTTTTTCCCAGGAGCATGACCCAACTGACTACCCAACCGAACCTACCGGAGGCTATACAAATGGCTTGCGGGACTTGCGCACTACTTTGGACGTTCGCAATGGGCCGATGCCTGTGAGGCATTACTCCTTGGGCAGTGCGGGTGGCCTTGCAAACCTGCAGTCCAGCAGATGCCGAACGCCTACCTGCAATTACTACGGCCACCCCGAGACGGGCAATTACTGCTCGTACTGCTACAGAGAGGAGTTGAAGAGACGGGAAACAGAGCCGGCCATCCACAGGTTTTGAACGGACAATCTCTGTCCCGTTTCTCTCATATAGGACTCATCGGAGCCCACCATGTGAGCCACATCATATCCTGTTTGTGTGGATCTTGCTTTAAGACATAAGATCGGCCTTTCTGAACCAGGTTACTGAGACTCTGTGTCCACAGTGAATGGGCATTGCGGAAATGGGACTGCTGTTGTGTTACATTTGCTGTGGCTCATAGGCAGGAGCTTTAAGCTCCTCACACATTTGCTTGACGTGGTCATCCTCTAACCTGTCTCCTTGTCTCCTCCTTGTGGTGAGAATGTAGAACACGGGACATTTGAACACAACATGCTATGTGCATCACATGAACATGCTGCGTACCCCAAAATACACATTAAGCACAACCAGAAAATGCGTATTTATATTAGCTACAATTAATCCATTTATATCAGCTGCAATCAAAATCAGACTTGCCATATTGCGAGCGTAAGGCAACAACACTCTGTTAGCTTCGAGTGTTATCCACATTGGCCCGTTTTACTGTAAAGCTACAATACTTTAACTTGCACCCATTTTGAAGCCATACTTAGTTGGCTTAAATGAGCTATTATGGTGCTTTCTCGCTTCTAAGATGTTTAACTTATGGAGCTGACAAAGGGTTCGTTTTAGGTCTTTATATGCCCCGATTAAAAATTGCAGTCATTTCCGTTCTATTAAGTGTTTCTAGAACATTTAAAAGTGCAAATCCTTTCAAATTAGCGCAAAGAAATCCCTTTCTCAAGGAAAGAAATCGGACGTATTTTTTTTGGAAATGGTACATCATGTGGTAGTATTCAAGTATTATGTTGGTAATATTGATATAATAGTTCTAGGTACTTGCTGGTCAAAGGGGGTGGATGTTGAAAACAATTTCTGACCTCTTCAAATGTTACTGCTGCACCAAATAAAATGGTGTTCCTTTATGATATTGGGGTTAACGCATCAGCTTCCATCAAATTCACTGGACACAAGATAATTGATAGACGCAGTATCGCCCCCAGAGTAGTTGCTGCACCAAATCAAGCACTTTTCTCATGTCCAGAGGTTGTGCATGTGGGTTTTAGATGAATAGACTGTTATGTTGCTGTGCTTCTAGTCTGGCGGTTTGCTCCGTTCTGGAGGCAGAGCTTGCGGTTCCACTTGCGTGGACTGCGGAGGTCAGGGTTCGGCTGTAGGTGCCACTGTGTTGTGCGCAAACTCACTTGTTTCCTAGTTGCCTTTTCAGTCTTAGTTCAGTCCTCCCATGAGGATTGTTGAACTGAATTTCTACTTTTGTTTGGTTTTGGATTCACAGTGCTGATTCTAGTGGTTTCAATGTTTGTGGACGTAGAGGGATGCTAGCAGATCTCTCTAAACTATACGATGCACCTTGAGTCGAGATTTTGTGACAAACGCTTTCAAAATCCTTTTACACTGTTAGCAGAAAGTACAGCCTCTGATAAAGCCAGTTGTACGAGTCAGCCAGAAATGGAAAATGCTGTCATTTACTCTCTCTTGCATGCAGTTCAAAACCCGTATGACTGGGAAATAGAAAATGAAAATGTCCATTTTCCATACAATGAAAGTAAATGTGAAGCATACAGTATATTTCATAGACCATAAGTTATTATTTACACTAAGTGTTGCCCTCTGCTCATTTACTGACAAATTTGACATTAGTGAGGACAAATGGTACTTGGCGTCTTGCAAATAAGCACAACACACCAATGTGGACGTGCGAATGAGATTTTGAGAGCTACGTTGGACTGCAAACGTACTCCGTTTTCTCCGAATCCGAGTGTAGATTCCCGTAGCCAAACCCGTCTGCCCATCATGTATGTTAGATCATAGTAGGGAAGATCAGTTTTTGCTCCATTTTAACTAAATGTTTAGTTACACCATTTTGCCGAGCGCCCCGTTCAATTTCATTATATGGAAAAGAGCAGTCTGGACATTCTGCTAAACATCTCATTTTGTGTTTGACTGCAGAAAGAAAGTCATACAGGTTCAGAACGACATGAGAGGGAGTAAGTTATGACAGATTCTTTATTTTGGGCTGATCTATCCCTTTACCCTCTCATTGCTCCTGTGAAATGGGCTCTTAGCACCATAAGAGGATGTTGCTGCTGTGATCATGGGTAAGTGTTCGTGTACTGCAGATGAAGAGCTGGTGTCGTAGCGAACCCCCCTCTGCTTCCGAAACACTCAATACAAACGTAATCAGTCGTATGCAAATATTTGTATAACTGTGTCAGCTCAAGGCCACGTTGCATCTCCAATGTTCCCACATTTGCATTACTGATTTGCACAATTAAAAATATGTCAGGCTAGTATCCTAACACTTTCAACATACCTCGTTATATGGTATCTCCCGTGTTTTCAAAGCTTAGATTCATCTTATTCGACATTCACTTTTAAAGCACTAAATTTCCTATTACTGTCCAGCAAGATGGAGGGTTAATGGTTTCTTTTTTTTTTTTCTCCCCAAATGAAAGCGAGATATTTTTGACACGTTATTCACTCGCATAACCAATAGATGGCACACTTGTTTAGGTTTCTTTTTCATCATCACCCCTATTTCTACATCAATGCCTCCCTAGTGACCTTTTGAGACTGGCTCAGTTTTTCAGTGTAAATAAGGGACAAAGAGTACACTGCTGCTGCTGCTGCTGCTTTTTATGTTTGTTTGTTTGTTTGTTTCGTTTTGTCAGGCACATTTGAATATAAAATGCAAGCAATGAACTTTTTTTGGTCTTATGTAAGGCACCATTTACCCAGATTTCCACTCTGCTAAGTCGCAAAAAGGAATTCATCGTGTGTGTGTGTGTGTGTGTGTGTGTGTGTGTGCGTCTGGTAAACTGTGCTTTTGCAAACATATTGCAGCTTCAAGGCACAAACCAGAGGAAATTGTCAGTGAAATGACAGCTACTCTCCGTTGGAGTTTATGTTCTCCTTCCGATGTACTCGTAGTTTGCGTTTAACGGATCCATTTATTTAACAAATGGAAAGGTCATTCAGCCACCCCGAGCGTTGGACTTCAATAAGAGTGCAAACATTTTTGTATTAAGAAATGAAAAAAATGTATAAATGCGTTCAAGTTATTTTTGTAAATCGAAAGCAGTTTTCCAGTGTTTTTTAAAGATACGAATGTATGCTGTAGGACCGTTCCCTGAGTTGAAGTCAGCTGAATTGATGGTGGAGTCAGTATTCTGGTGCGTACGGCGCTGTCTGACAAGAGAAGCCTCTTAAATCGGAGAGTTTCTTGTGAACAAACTAATTTCTCCATCAGTGTGATCTGACGAGGTATGATTTGAAAATATATATTTGTAGTAATATTTTTTCAAAAGACTTGGATGTTTAGTTCTGAAACTAGGATGTTCTTTCTTACATGGCTAGTTGTCAAACAGACGGGCCTCCTGAAGTTTCCTAATTTCTATTTTAAAAGCGAATTATGCTACTTAATCACATTTTGAGTACATTTTTTAATGATGGTGTTGGTGGCGTCCACCATCAGTTTTCAAACACTAAATTCTCTTATTTAATACAGTGGGCTTTGTTTTGTTATGACGTAGCTTACTTACTATTTTTATATGGTATGTTTTCATGGATGTGACAGAGCTACAGTCATCAGCATTCTCGAATTTGCATGAGACTGAAACTGTTGCATGTACAGAACTGGCAGATGCAATTTATCTAATCATATTTGTGCATTACTTCTGGCTAATTGGGCGATTTGTGTTTGTTTGCAGCCGTTTTACCTTTCTCTGTGTTTGAGAGGTGACCCCAGGCTGTGTGACAGTGCAATCTAGGTGGAAAGAACATCTGATTTTTATGTTAGTTTTATTTTATTTTTATTTTATTTTTGCACCGTTTTAATAAAATTCTCATTGTATTTAAACAGTTGTTTGTACTGATTTTATCTTCCACTCTTGCTCTCTACATTTGACTATAGAGTCTTGGTAATAAAAACATCTTGTGTTTTTACAGTGACACAAGCTTTCAGCTCTTTAATGGGAATTAGTAAGGGCTTAATTTCCATAATAACAAATAAATAAATAATGGACATTTCTGAATATACAGAATATTTTACTGCTTTTATAATCCAATAATTTAATGCAACCTCTATTTGTTCCCAGTAATCCCAATATCCAGCAGCAGTGTCATTTTAATATCATTGAGATATTATAGTTTTATAAATATTATGATCAGTTCTTTTTATATTTTTCAGTTTCATTTTCAGTAATTTTTTATTCGTTTTAGTTTTTATAGGTCTATATATATATATATATATATATATATATATACAGGTCCTTCTAAAAAAATTAGCATATTGTGATAAAGTTCATTATTTTCCATAATGTAATGATAAAAATTAAACTTTCATATATTTTAGATTCATTGCACACCAACTGAAATATTTCAGGTCTTTTATTGTTTTAATACTGATGATTTTGGCATACAGCTCATGAAAACCCAAAATTCCTGTCTAAAAAAATTAGCATATTTCATCCGACCAATAAAAGAAGTGTTTTTAATACAAAAAAAAAAGTCAACCTTCAAATAATTATGTTCAGTTATGCACTCAATAGTCAATACTTGGTCGGGAATCCTTTTGCAGAAATGACTGCTTCAATGCGGCGTGGCATGGAGGCAATCAGCCTGTGGCACTGCTGAGGTGTTATGGAGGCCCAGGATGCTTCGATAGGGGCCTTAAGCTCATCCAGAGTGTTGGGTCTTGCGTCTCTCAACTTTCTCTTCACAATATCCCACAGATTCTCTATGGGGTTCAGGTCAGGAGAGTTGGCAGGCCAATTGAGCACAGTAATACCATGGTCAGTAAACCATTTACCAGTGGTTTTGGCACTGTGAGCAGGTGCCAGGTCGTGCTGAAAAATGAAATCTTCATCTCCATAAAGTTTTTCAGCAGATGGAAGCATGAAGTGCTCCAAAATCTCCTGATAGCTAGCTGCATTGACCCTGCCCTAAAACACAGTCCACCAACACCAGCAGCTGACATGGCACCCCAGACCATCACTGACTGTGGGTACTTGACACTGGACTTCAGGCATTTTGGCATTTCCTTCTCCCCAGTCTTCCTCCAGACTCTGGCACCTTGATTTCCGAATGACATGCGAAACTGAGCAACAGTCCAGTGCTGCTTCTCTGTAGCCCAGGTCAGGCGCTTCTGCCGCTGTTTCTGGTTCAAAAGTGGCTTGACCTGGGGAATGCGGCACCTGTAGCCCATCTCCTGCACACGCCTGTGCACGGTGGCTCTGGATGTTTCTACTCCAGACTCAGTCCACTGCTTCCGCAGGTCCCCCAAGGTCTGGAATCGCTCCTTCTCCACAATCTTCCTCAGGGTCCGGTCACCTCTTCTCGTTGTGCAGCGTTTTTTGCCACACTTTTTCCTTCCCACAGACTTCCCACTGAGGTGCCTTGATACAGCACTCTGGGAACAGCCTATTTGTTCAGAAATTTCTTTCTGTCTTACCCTCTTGCTTGAGGGTGTCAATGATGGCCTTCTGGACAGCAGTCAGTTCGGCAGTCTTACCCATGATTGCGGTTTTGAGTAATGAAACAGGCTGGGAGTTTTTAAAAGCCTCAGGAATCTTTTGCAGGTGTTTAGAGTTAATTAGTTGATTCAGATGATTAGGTTAATAGCTCGTTTAGAGACCCTTTTCATGATATGCTAATTTTTTGAGACAGGAATTTGGGGTTTTCATGAGCTGTATGCCAAAATCATCAGTATTAAAACAATAAAAGACCTGAAATATTTCAGTTGGTGTGCAATGAATCTAAAATATATGAAAGTTTAATTTTTATCATTACATTATGAAAAATAATGAACTTTATCACAATATGCTAATTTATTGAGAAGGACCCGTGTGTATATATATATATATATATATAATCACTTTTTTTTTTAAGTTTTAGTTATTTTTTCACATCAAGTTAAACTAAATTAAAATGAGAAATATTGCCTTGGGAACAGGCCTCGGATATCCAGTCACATTGAAATAATGTGTAAACCCTGAATTAACCCTGAATCAAATTAACGAGAACAAAAACCATAGCCATAAGCAAGCATGCAACTTGCTTCCTCAAAATGCAGCTGACATCTTTCCTTCCAATTGTTTCAAAAATGTCTAAAGTTACTGCTAGGTAAAGTCATTTAAATTTAATTCCCAGAAAGCACTGCCTGCCATTTAAGACTGCTAATTACCACAGCATGTGATCTTTGCCTTGTGTCACAACACAGTTAACAAGGTAAAGAGTAAATAAAGTTTACTCTCACTAATTCAGCTGGATTATTGGATGCTCGTTTGCTTTTATAATGTGAGAATATATACCTTACATTTTAGTAGTTGCCAGGTTAGCGCTCAGGACATTTGTCTCATTTATAAGGTATTTTTGTGGGCTATTTCTTGTGAGTTCTTTTGCTCTAATAAATTCAAAGTGAGAGTCTGATGAATTAGTAATAGCAACACTGATATCTTTGGGATCAGTTTTCATTTGTTTTTGCTTTGCAGGTATCAATTTCAAGAAGCCTTTTTCCACACAGTGCACACTGCATCAGTTCATATCCGTCTGAACGCTGATGCTGCTCGCACATCATAATCTGACATCGCCTGTCTGGTGGAGGCTGCTGTGAAATGCTTCATTGATACTGCAGTGACAAGGTACTAAGTGGCAAAGGCTATGGGAATGTCAGGTGTGTTTGCTCATTTGTGAATTGCAATGTTTGTGCAGATGGGAATTATGGTGCAGGAGTCTGAAATATCGAATGGCATTTCTTTGCATGTAGATGCATTGGTAAAGCATATAATAATAATAATCAAAACTTGCACTATAATATTCATTAATAGGCTTGCAGGACGTTTAGATTTTTTTTTTCTTTAGCATGCAAAACCTTTCCATGAATTGGAACTGGCGTAATGTTTGCTGGTTTAGCATTTAGACCTCTAAACTCCACTAGTGCCGAGTATTTTTTTCAAATAGTGTGATTATGAATGATAGAATGTACTTTATATTTTATATAGTACTTAGGTTTCTAGTATTTGCATTCTCTTTTTATTGTTTTATTTAACTTATTGCTAACTTTGAAAGTTTGTATTAGAGCAAGTCTAATGTTATTGATTCCTTAAGATTAGTCACGTTGCCTATCCCTCGCTATCATTGTAGATAATGATAGATTTAGAAATGTATCTGCTTGCTAAATGGATGTAAGTGGAATTATACCGTTTTTAAAATTGTATTGATAGTTTAAAGGTGCAATGTGTAATATTTCTGAGGATCTATTGACAGAAATGCAATATAAGATCGATAACTATGTGTTCAGTGGTGTATAAAGACCTTACTCAATGAACCGTAATGTTTTTATTACCTTAGAATGAGACATTTATATCTACATAACCGCGGGCACACCCTTCTATGAAGGTCGACATATTGTGACGTCATGTTTCTACCGTAGCCGACAGCGAACACACAGCGCTACAGAGCGCGTTTCGTTCATACCTTGAAAGAGAAGACGCAGAAAGCTAGAAGCTAGCCATAGACACCGTGAGTAGTGACTTTTCCCTTGTCAGTGGTATAAAATATGTATTTGGATTGTTTCATGTAACTTAGTTCTTCTCCCTCGCTGTGTTATGGCTTTGACAGTCAGCTGACTAGTACTATTGACCGTAAAACTGTAACGTTACAGGAGTCGACAAGTCGATCTTGGAAGCATTTTAAGTTAGTCACGAAGAGTTTTCAAAACCAGAGAAAAAAACAATTTTTATTCATTATTATTATTTATTAATTTGTGTGTAGTAAATGGTGTCTAGGGGATGCGGAGGTGCGCGCGCTGTTACAATCGCATAATTTTTGCCGCGCGCACCTTTGCGCTCATGCGGACACGTCGAGTATATAAACAATGCTTTACGCTTTAACCGGCTCAGCCACAGTAACAGCTCATATTAGCCAGCTAAACTTTGTAGTTGGATAGTTTCATGTGGTTCTTCTCCCTCGCTGTATTATGGGTTTGCTATGTGGGGAGAAATGTGCTGGTTACGTTCGTGAGACAATCAGCTGATTACTATTATTATATTATATATTAAGACCCTTGATCCTCACCTGACTGTGGCTTTATAAACCACATCATGGATAAAGTTTACAATGGACTGTGGTACAGAAACTTGGCTTACTCTGGCTATTCTCTGCTGTCTCAGACGACAATATGTTTGTCCCGTTTTAGCAACCGTAGCTTCTTCGAAAGGGAGGGGTGAGCAGTGGGCTGAGCCATTAGTGCAACTCGCAACCGAACCGCTAGATGCCTCTAAAATCTACACACTGCACCATTAATAAGGAGATAGACAGACAGATTGATGGATGGACGGATGTCTGGCCTAAGAAAATTGACACATTTATTTAGATATTGTAAAAAAATTGATTAAATATTTTTTAAGCCTATTGCATAATTGTGCTTGGAGTACATTTTTTTTATTTGTGATAACGTAATGAAACATGCCAAATTGTGCGAACATGTATGACAGCCTGGCCAAAAATTATGCCAAAAAAAACAAGGAAATTATTAATGAAATATGAATATTGTTGTATGTTGTATGCATTTTGCATAGTAGACAGACGGACGGATGGATGGATAGATAGATATTCTCAAACTGATATATACTCATAGTGTTATACACAAAAAAATATTCAATATACTTAATAATTTAGTCAAACAAATATAAAAAATTGAAGATACTGGGTAGCATAATGGGAATTGATAAGGTCTTAATTTGCAAAAATAATAATTAACAAAAATATTATACATTTTATTAATAAATAAAGTTAATAATTTGTATGCTTGACTCTAAATTATTTCATGTATGGCTAGAAGCTGATCTTTTGCAATCTCATTGATGTCATGTTTTAAGAGTCTCCAAAAAATACATGGGCACTGGTAAAACATCTACTATAATATTTGTCCATATTATAATACTATAATAGGGAAAAAAGTATATAAAGCTAATTTTGAATGGATGTCAAGGTAAAAGATGCTTTTCCAAATGATGTGTTGTCTACCAGTAGGGGCTAACAGGGCTATGCTAACCAGCCAAACCTGACTTAACCCCTTGGAATGACCTGATATTAGACAAGCACCTCTTACCAGGCTCAGATGTTAATCCATCACCCTGTAAATGAAAGTTCAAAACGAATGCATTGCATTGTGAATGTGAGATACATTACACACTGCATCGTGCTCTGTTGTGTACAGCACAAATATAGTAGGTCATGTGGGTATTTCAAAATGTGCAAGCTATTTATAGTAGGCTGTACATACTATATACACTGTGTTAATAGTGAGAGTACTACGGTAGTATGCTACTTCGAGGACAGCCACTGATGTCGAAAAATGCTGCAGTTCTCTTGGTTTTGATCCCTGATGGAAGCAGCGCACAGAAGGAAGCGCATTGAGTGTGTTTCGCGGGACTGGCCCTTTAAGAGACTCGCTCCTGGTTTTTGTTACTCAGTAACACCCGTGTCGTTTCACTATGGCGAAGGGGCTGTAAACAAATGCGATGGAAAAGCGCGTTCTCTGTGTGAAAATAGATTTGCTTTAGAGATGATTTGACGTTTAGTTGGATATGTTAACACTTAACAGTACGGACGCAGAAATGTGTGAAAGTGATGCAGACAGCGCGCGGACCATCCGATTTCAGTAACATGGACCAGATCAAACCTTCACCACTAAACCTCTTCCAAATACACCACAACTGTTAGTCCGGATCCGTTTTAGGTTGAAATCATGTTGACAGGGTCCAAAACCACCTTTAAAGTGAGACAGATGGTACCGGACATGAAGGTAAGCATTTAGGTTAAATAATAATATAAATAGCTGTATCATTTATTTAGGATCGAGTTTATCATTGTTTTCTCATGTCTGCGGTGTCTAATTCGTATTAAATAATATGCAAGCAAAATCTTGAGAAAGGGGTTCGAACACATCTGTGTACATATTTATGCATTTCATCTGTCAGTATATTTGTAACAGATGTGTAAATGTTTATGTAGGCTAATGTTTGTGCAACTTTCATGATTAGTCACTTTCCAGGGAAAATTGCATCCATCCATTTAAATTCATTATTTTACCAGAAACACTTTTAATGGATGTGTCCACAATCTGCAGTTGTTGTAGGAGTCAATTTTCCATATAAAAAAAAAAAAAAGTTTTAAACTTTTCCAAGAATGACTTATTTTGTCTGGTGTATGAATTTGAACTCCAGCACTCCTCCAGTGTTTAGTATTTTTCAGATGCTGTGATTGTTAATGATGGAATATACTTTTCTGTTCTATTCTACTGTATTGTATTCAGAAACGCCATTCACATAGTTTCAGTTTAGTTGAGAATCTGTTTTTCCATTGAGAAAAAAATATATAACTATAAAAAAGCAACAGGAAAGCATACATCTGCTTTAGTGGTGAAGTTATGTCTGGCTGTTTGTATTTGTTACTTTTCTTTTAACTCAGGGTGTGGTGGGTACATTTTTTGGTGATTTCATTCATGCATTTAGCATGCTCGAGTCATATACACATACACCTCTTTGTCATGATGTTTTTATATATTTACTCTGGCAATCTCCAAAAACAGTATAATGAATGCATGTTTAAATTATTTCGCTTTTGTTATATGGAAGATAGGAAATCAGACTTTCAGCCTAACATCTCCTTTTGTGTTTCATGGAAGAAAGAAAATAATGCATGTCTGATTGACAAATAAATGAGTAAATGATGACAGAATGTTAATTCCTGGGTGAACTAATAATCTACTTTCTTTAGTTGTAATCTGCTGGTGCTCACCTCTGCTGCATAACTTTCTCCTCTGGCTATTTTAAGCTGGCCCGGGGGGGAAACGCTAGCAGATGCCTCCACTCGCGCATTCGGGAGAGCGTAGAGGCCCTAATGTGCACAACATCTGGCTGTTGCCATGGAAACAGCCTACCCAGAACTCACTTGGTGTGTGGATTCTGAATATGCATTGTGTGCAGTGTCAGACATGTAATCCAAGTGGCTGTTCCCTGCACAGAAAATGAATCCGAGTGTCTGAGTGTGTAGATGGTGTCAGATTAAGTGGATGGAGCCCACCCAAGCTGGTGCATTTGAGAATGGGCCGACCTATATTTTGCTCCAGTGCTGTAAATGAACAAATGGAAAAGGAATTGTGAATGTAGCAGTTGTGGCGAGACTTCACCACATCGGCTTTTTCATTTAAAAGTCATTAACTCATAAGTCATAACAGTCATCCTTCAGAGCAGTGTCGGTTCGTCAGGGGAGGCACAGCCTACCCTAAATTTTGAGGTGGAAAACGGGAGGAGGAAATTTGAATGTTAAATAAAATTCACAGTTATTAGTTACATTTCATGTCTCAGAATGTGAATTTCTTGTAATTTCATTATTGTAATACCATAAAATATTACTGAAGTCAGAACCACCGCTGCTCTTCCTCAAACATGCCGAATCTGCCGTTCGGGAAACTGTGCTAAGGCCAGTCTGTGGGGACAGAGAAGGCAAATCCATAGCCAGATACTGTGTCCCAAATCATACACGGTCTGAGTAGGTACTACATTTGAATTTGAACTTACTTCACAACTGTTAAAAAGTATGTTCTAGTTTATAGTATGAATGTGGGTAGTATGAATGAAATTCAGACGTACTACATCCGCCATTTTGTTCATGTGACCTACCAGTGTCAGTTATGTCGCTTCACTGCCATTCATAAATACTCCCCGTGGCCTCATGGGATATTAAAGTGTCCATCGAATGCATACTTTAGAATCTCTCCGGAAGTAGTAGGTCATCCGTGGACTTTTCGCTTATTGTTCTCGCATACTATAGACCTTATGCACCAGAGAAACGAGGGCGCCGCCATCTTTAGAATATTGTCTTTGAACTTTCGTTTTTGCGGTCGCTCTGTATATTTCTATGGCATCGCTGTCCAGGAGTAATTAGCTGGTGAAGTTGATTTACTTATTGTAGAGTTAACGAAAGTTATCATGAGCATTGTAATGTTTATGATAAGCATTGTAAAGCATATGCCATATGTCTTAACAAATGGACCTTGGGAATTTTTTTAATGAGCCGTTCATTCATAACTACGCAAGATCGCTGTAAAAATACAGACCGGAAGTCAAAAGACAATGAGCTCAGTGCGGAAAAGGGGCGTGGCTACATAAGGTCTATATAGTAGGGAAGTATTTGATTGGGGATGTTGGGACTTATAGACTCCATTGGTAAAAAAATTAGATTAGAGAAAAAATATTATGTGATAGGCTTTCAGTTTGAACTGCTCCTGCTGATAATATACCGGTGAACGTGATTTCACCAATAATAATAATAATATAATAAACCAAGTACCACATGTTCCTGGATCAAAATCTTTGTTGATCCTGGATCAACTTTCCAATCAACCAATCAGATTTAAGGGACATGTTTACAGTTTGTCAATTTTAGGCTTAGAATCAGGGTGAAGTACTTAAACATCAGTGCTATTCACCTTTCATTACCCTCTGCTTTTAGGGAAAAGGTTATGGGTAGGGTTAGGTTTAGGGGTAGAGATTGGGTAAGGACTACATTTTGGGACAGGAATGTTGATCCAGGATCAACAAAATATGTTGATCCAGGACCATGTCTTACTTGGCAAAATCACGGTGACATAATATACCAACTACCTTAATTATGAAGAGAGAGTATTGGATATTTGATCGCCAACAAATTTGATAACATATCATTCAAGCAGCAGCTGCATATCAAAAATGAAGGAAGACTCCACACAGAAGTTGCAGTTGGACATGTAGGCTACAGCAGTCAGCTTCACTGAACGGACGAATCAACTTCCCCAAATGCCGAATAACATGGATGTTTATTTTGATAGGCTAGGTGAGGGAAATTATATTTATATTTTCTTCCAAAAAAAAAAAAAAATCCTCTACAAGGACCGCTACAATTAATGTGCATCTATTTGAGAGTGGAGTTTGAGTTCTTCGAATGGGAGTCTTGGGATCAGCCTTTTTGGAATGTCAATGGTTTAAAAAATAAAACTATAAATATGGCTCGCTGGTTTCCCCATGGGTCAAAATGCAAATATACTACTGTAGGGCGACTTCCTAGATCAGAAATATCTCCTTCATTGTTGCTTTGTTTGGTTTGGTTTGAGTGGAGCACGCCATGTGGCGTATGTGAAGTCAGTTTATGTTATTGAAGTGAATGCCGTCATCTGGTTTTGGTGCGAGATGAGTGGTTGTTTAAAAAAGGGATTTGCTGAAGGTTTGTTTTTAAAAACAAAAAAAAAATTCTTAAAATGATATAAAAAGACGGTGCATAACATAAACAAGACTGTGACACACCCTCTAATTGAACTTGGAGCTTTTCCTGCACTGCCTTTCCTTATGAGACATGGGTTTCTTTTACCATCGTAATAAGCTCCATAAAGAGCATGATGACTAAGCTTTGTAAGACAAAATTAGCTGGAATAGTGGCAGGTTGTGCATGTAAATCTACATAAAAATAGATTATTTTTGCAAAATATTTTTAGTGAATGACGTTGGCCCATTCTAAATTACTCACAGTTCTATGGTATTGTGGGTGTTTCAAATGTGTTTAGAGTGGTTTTTAGTAAGTTTGGTTGCTAGGGTGTTCTGCTGGCCTAAGGTCTTTAGATACGGCTCTGATCCTTTTTTGTGGGATTTTCTTCCCCTTTGCTTGGTTTATCGTTCACCAAGCGAAATATACACTACAGATCAAATGTTTGGAACAATTAAGGTTTTTGAAAGAAGTCTTTCATGCTCAACAAGGCATTTATTTGATTATAAATACACTAATATTGTGAAATTGTATTACAATTTTAAATATATTCAAATGGAAAACAGTTAATTAAAAATGTAATTTATTCCTGTGATGCAAAGCTGAATTTTCAGCATCATTACTCCAGTCTTCAGTGTCACATGATCCTTCAGAAATCATTCTAATATGCTGATTTGCTGCTCAAGAAACATTTATTGTTATCAATGTTTTGCTTTACAGAACCATTCATAAGTTTGGGGCCAGTAAGAGCTTTCATACATATAAAAATAATGTAGTTCTTTCAGCAAAAGTGACAGTAAAGACATTTATAATTTATAGTTAATCAATTTTATTTCAGTTATGTTTATTCATTTATTTATTAGTATTTAGGCTGGTTTTAGTTGGGAAATACAGAAAGGCAGCATCATGACTAGACAGGAATGATTTTTAATTTTAGGTATGTAAGAAACAAAGGAGAAAAAACTTCAAATGTTTTATGGAAATGGATGCATTGTTCCCATTTGTTGACATTTCTTTGCTGTAGAGAGAATGAGAGATGCACGCATGGAGTGCATGAAAATAATGAGCGCTGAACAATAGCTCAGCTCTTTTAAGCGTTGGGTTTAAGCGTCCCACCGGGCCTCTATTGCCTCATTTAGCTCTAGATTGATGCCCTGCACAAAGGCTTATTGTGGCTCTGGGCGATGACTAATAAACTTAACAGTTTAAGGTTTATACGGTGGCATAGTGCATCCACACATTCCCACTGGCCGTCCTGTTTCTGTGTGATTCAGGGGAGAAGAGGCCTGTATGTTCCCTCGGCTGCATTCTCTGGCCACAGAAACCAGGGGAAGCCATGAGCAATGGAAACTGCAATGAGTCTTGGCTGCCTCTGCCCTCAGAAGCCGAGAGGAGGGAGGGATGTGTTTAATGGAGAAGAAAGAGGCAATGAAAGAGATTACACGATAGCGGTGGCGACCATGTGACTCGAAGAACTGAACCCTCAGCAAAAACGTCCTGTACTGATTGCATGTTTATTCACTTCCTTTGAGATGTTAGGCTGTCCAGTTCACTGGGATTCGAATGCATTACTCCTCCTGTCTGGAAATATATTCCTTTAGGAATGCTGCAGAGTGGAATTTAGATTATTGGAGGAAGTTTGGAAGAAAAAAACAAAACATAAATAAATACAGATGCAAGTGTGTGTTGCTGATCACAGGGAGATAAAAGCGAATGCCTGAAAGCAAACAAACATACTAGCATACTAGTTCTTATCTTAGTTAAAACTTAAAATGTAACCTGAAACCTAAAATGTTTAGAAACACTGTTGTGGTGTTGTTTATCTTCAGGTCTTGGGTGGAATACCAGAGGGTGGGTTCACACTTGCAGTTCGGTTCGCTTGGTGTTCACATTGGCATTTTAACACCGAACCTAAAGATATGTATGTGTTCACAACCTGATTGGTCGGCTTTTATTACGTATATTTCGTGACAGAACTTACCGAACATCCAAAACAACGCTGTGTGCTGAGCTAAATGCACTCGTTGTGTGTGCATAGCCTACGTGTTTTGACCGGCTGAGAACTCGTGAAGAGGTTCTAAAATGTGTAAAGGAGTCAAAACAGCATCAGGAATCCCTCCCTCACACACAAAATGAAGATCTGCTGCGAGGAGACGCGGTTCTGATGCTGTACCGAACTGTGATGATGGGAAACATTGCGACTATGACAACAAAAAAAAGAGACCCATCTTTACAGCCTCTCGTTCCGCTTGTTTGGTGCACCAGGGTTCAGATGGCAGCGTTCACACTTATTCAAATGAACCAACTGAGCAATCGCACCAGAGTTCGTTTTAATCAAACCAAACATGCCAAGTGTGAACACACCCTAAACATAAAAAAAAAAAAACTCTACTCCAGAAGTAAAAAAAACTCACAGAATAAAACACTTTCTTCTTGTTCTTGTGTATTTTATTCTGACGGGCTCAATTAGAATCAATTGCAACTAAATTTATAAAAAAACTGAACTGAAACTTATGAGCCAGTAAAAAAAAATTCTATACATAAATAGTACTTCCCCCAAAAAATTAATATCATTGTTTACAAAGTTGGGGGAAACTTTTCTTGATTGTTGAACTGGATTTTTTATTTATCGTTTTTTCCTCAGAAACTAATTTTATTTAGCTGGTTTTTATTTATTTATTTAAAATATCTTTCTTCATTTGAGAAAAAAAAACAATTTAAAGTGGATTTGCAGTGCAGAAAACAGTCTTCTCAACATGTCGACAACACGAACCAAACTCTTCCAGGCCTCAGCTAGTGTTTGAGGACGGGTCAAAGTAGACGTTGTTCACAGGCAGCCAATGAAGACCATAATGCAAATTTGTTATGTAGTGTTAAGAGAAATTAGATTGAATTGCTGAAGACTTGTTTCAACTCATTATAAAAGCATAATACAGGCACTTTAATTTATCTCTGAACATTTGAGTAACTGCAGTTACCGTGCATGATGTAGTTCAAAGTCTCCATTGCGGACGGTGTGTTGGGAGCTGTGGGTTCAGACCTCTGGAAGTATGTCACCATGTTATACTTCTGTTCCACTCAGTAGTGGATGGCAAATGAAAGACACTTTGTTTTAAAACGGGACGATAACATCAGCATGTGCAGTTTTAGCCTCTTGTAAATGAAGCTACTTTTGTGGTTCAGTTGCACTGTGGGAAAGGAAACCTAAAAGACTATTTCGACAAATAATTTAAATATAGAGTGCTTTCTTGCATCTGGTTAAAAACAAACCACCATTCTGACCACTGAATATTCATTTTAGACCCCATTTCCCTTTTACACACTATCAGAAGGCAAAGGCAGAAGACATTTTTAGCATAAACATGTCTGTTTAATTAGGTTGCTAATTCTGAACTTCCTGAACCAGATGATTTGGAGATCATTTTACACAATATATTCATCTCAAAATGCACAGTTAATCCACCAGTTTTGTAGCTTAATTTGTTTATTTTTGTCTGTGTTTGCTACAGGAGAGGATGATGAGCCACAGTAGCCTTCTTGCACGGGGGAGAGATGTGCTCGGCCTCTGCTGTTTACCAGGTGAAGTCTCACAACGCAAGCTTATTTTTGTAACATTGAGATTTGTCAACAGGATTTCCGTGTTTTATCTATGGGGTTATTTTTTGATAGTCATTTACACTAGCGTTCAAAAGTTTCATATCAGTAAGATTTAATGCTTTTTCTCTTTTCTTCTTTTTTTAAAGTAGTGCTCAACATGGTTGCATTTATTTGATCAAAAAGACAGTAAAAAAACTATTTTTGTGAAATTATTCCTGTGATGCAAAGCTGAATTTTCAGCATCATTACTCCAGTCTTCAGTGTCACATGATCCTTCAGAAATCATTCTAATATGCTGATTTGCTCACAGAACATTTCTTATTTTGTCCATTTTTAAAACAGTTGGCTGCTTCATATTTTAGTGGAAAACATGATCAACCTTTTTCAGGATTTTTTTGATGAATCGAAAGTTCAAGAGTACAGCATTTACTTGAAAATAGAAATATTTTGTAACATTATAAAAGTCTTTACTGTCATTTTTGATCAATTTAATGCATCTTTGCTGAAACAAAGTCAGGAACAGTAGCTACGTTAACACGGACTCCTTTTGTTTCAATCTAAATTAATTCATTCTGATTGATGAACCTGAACGTAGTGTTTACATTAACGCTAAATAAAATGCTAATGCTAAATAAAATGCTAAATAGAACGCTAAATGATCGGGATGATGTGTGCGTTTATATGTCACAAGCTTAAAATCGGAACTGCACGAATTTACAGTTTCCCACCGTTTTCGCATAATATTCTCCTTCATTGCTTCTTTTGATTATTTTAAAAAGCAGACTTAAAGGGTCATGAAACCCCCCTCTTTCAGCTCAAGTCTAGCTCACAATCTTTTTGAAAAATGCAACTTAAATGGGCGTGGATGGCTGTGAGAAGGGGTGTGGTATGGCCATCACTGTCATCGCCAGTATCCCATGCATATCGACTGTCACTAAAAGCAGTGGTAAAACGTGAGGAAATGCTAGATTTTTTTTATAGCTGGCAAAGTTAAAGTCTTATGAAATACGACGCTTTATTATTGTCCTTTCAAAAGTAACTGAATGCCCTATATTAGCCTAGTAAGCCTACAGTAGGCTACTACATGTATAATTATAATGTCATTATAAAATATATAGTTGTTTATAGACACTATACATATATTTGAAAATTATTAATATTCCGCTTAAAAAAAAAGTTCCGTACATAGCTAGATCTACGCGCCCCCTGAACCCGCATAATAAAGAAGGGTCTGTGGAGGTGGATGACGTCTCATTTTAGACACACACACACACACACCTCTGAAGGGATAGAAAAGTCCTCGGGACTTGGTACCGCATCACTCGCAAGACGCAACCTGCATTGGTTGTCAACAAGGCGAAGTCCACCATTCTCCAATTCTCGAAGCTCAAAAATGTTTGCGGCACACACGTTTAGATGTGTCCGTGGTTGATGGAAAACCAACCGCCCGGAGCCAGAGTCTAGCCCGGGCAGCATCGCGGGGAAACACATTCAACCCAATTGGACTTTTGCACCACGAAAACAAACACTTGCGTGCGTCCCATGATTGCCTCTCTCATCTACTACGCGATATCACAGTTTGACATGTCTGTCACTGGAAAGATCCACGTGGTGTCATGAATAATTAAGAGACAGTGTCTTCTCATAGGATATGAAAACTCAGTCTCATTAATAATTATGAGACACCGATGAGTCATCAACGCACTATACTGTGCACTGCCACGTCACAGCCTGCGATGAAGATTTTAAACCCGGAAGACGAAAATAGCGGAAAGAAACTAAAATTGAACCATTTTCACCCTACTATTAAATCTAACAGATGCTAACATTGTCTTCAATGGTGTTCAACACACATACCTCTGATAAAATCTCAGAAAATTTGGTTTGGGGTTTCATGACCCTTTAACGCCATCTCTCGTCACGCTATGCAAACTTTGCTGTGTTTGTTCATGTGTTTTGAAGGAGGCGTGGCTTTGGAGAAGCTCTGAAGGGAGGGCGGGATCTCATGCTTTCAAAGCTAACTTGCTAATGCTAGCTGCTACGAAAATTGCCTACCCTACCTTTAACAATGATAAGATAACGCTGCACCACTGAAATGCTTTCAGGTGTTTTTCAGAAGAGCACCTGCCGTTTTCAGATGGTTAAAATGCTTTGGTGGACACATGGCCTTATTGTGAAAACTAATGAATGATTTATTAAGGAAATCAAACATTTTTAATCAGTTCATTGAAATAAAACAAATCATCTGAACCAAATGATTCCTTGAATCAGACTTCCCAACGCCACATGAGAGTCAAGGCAAGTCAAGTCACCTTTAATTATATCGTGCTTTATACAATACAGATTGTTTCAAAGCAGCTTTACAGTCATAACAGGAAAAATGATGCATTTGTGTTCAACTGAAGTCAGTTCAGTGTAAATTTAGTTCCGTTGTAAAGATCATCAATTATTAAATGAGTTTATCTATAAAACAGTTCTGCAAAAAAAAAAAATTAATCGTCCAGCTCAGTTCAGTTCTCATACAGCAGCGTCAGTACAGATCAATAATATTGTTGAATATTAAGAGAGGGGAATATTCTAGGAGAGTGTGTTTATTTAGTACAACGTGACATACGAAAACAGTGATGTAGTGTTTTGGCATGTGACTCTGTTACACTGTTTTGAAAACCCTACTGAGAAATGCTTTGCTGCTTTTAGCTAGTTGATCCCAAAAGGAAAGCTCCAGGTCTGGTTGGTTGTGGTCTGTGCGGGAGAATAACAGTCTGTGTATGTGGGTGTGAATGGGCTCAGAAAACAATCGCTTAGTGTGCTGAGTGTGTCGAACCCCAGCAGCCCCTCACCATAATCTCAGCGTCAGCAGTGTGTTAAAGCAGCAGCTTTACTCAGGAATGTTGGCGGGCCGTGAGTCCGACCCGGACAACCTAATCTGTAACGCTTCATATCAGCACTTACTCTCAGCGGCCCTTCGGGAGCATAGAGCGATTCCCAACGCATCAACATTTAATAGAGCCGCAACTAACCTCAACGCTCTGCTCACACACGGCTTAGTCTTTGTTGTTATTCAGCTTTCAGAGTCTCTTACTGTTTGGACTCCAAACGCACACACCTGTCTGTGTTTTTACTGTTTACATTTGTGAATTCAATAAAATTCTCAAGGGCATTTAATACGGTTGCCCCAAAAACGTTGGACACTTAAACCACACTTTTAAATCGTCTAAAGCTATTGCACTATTTTCATATTTTATTTTCTCAGAACTAATTTGACTTTTTTGAGCAATATTAATTGAATAAGTCTCATTCACTAAGCATACATTCGCACAAATTTGTGTGTGAAATCTGTGTACGAACATTTTTACGAATAAATCATGCTTCATCAATATCTTTCATTCTAAAAAATGTATTCTAAATTTACATAAAAATGAAGGAACAACTGAAACCACTCGTACGCGCTCTTGGTGGCCTTATAAAATGAAATTTTCAACAAAGATATAGATCTTAAATATATGTGCTTCTAAAAGGGTGTGCGGAAGACCCTTATATGGACACTGTTTGTGTTTTGTGATGTGATGTGATGGCCAAGTACGGTAACACATACTCAGAATTTATCCTCTATATTTAACACATCCAAGTTAGTGCACATACATTATTGAAGCTTGGCTACCCCTCTGGTCACCCCTGTTGCAAAAGCATTTTCACCCCTTTAACAGGAGACTTTTCTCAGTTCAAAGAACTATGACACTGGGACAAAGGCCATGTACACACTCCAGCTGAACTAAGTTGTCACTTTACCTGTTAATCTGGAAAAATAACAAGCCCAAAGATGCCTATAATAAGTGGACATGGCAATACTCTCTGCTCTACCTTATATATGTATGCATGTATGTGTGTGTGTATGTATGTATATGTATGTGTATATATATATATATGTGTATATATATATATATATATATATATATATATATATATATATATATATATATATATATATATATATATATATATATATATATATATATATATATATATATATATATATATATATATAAATATATATATATATATATATATATATATATATATATATAAATATATATAAGAGTTCAGATGCAAAAGCCTCTAAGTGCCATTTGAAATTTTCTTCTAGAATGATCATTTTTATCAAGCTTGTATATTTAAGTTCAGTAATTTTACTTAAATGGCAATGAAGATTACCTATTAATTGTCATTTAAGTGAAATTACTGTACTTAAATATACAAGCTTGATAAAAATGATCATTCTAGAAGAAAATTTCAAATGGCACTTAGAGGCTTTTGCATCTGAACGCTTATATATATATATATATATATATATATATATTAAAAAGAATATATATATATATATATATATATATATATATATATATATATATACACTCACCGGCCACTTTATTAGGTACCCCATGCTAGTAACGGGTTGGACCCCCTTTTGCCTTCAGAACTGCCTCAATTCTTCGTGGCATAGATTCAACAAGGTGCTGGAAGCATTCCTCAGGGAGTTTGGTCCATATTGACATGATGGCATCACACAGTTGCCGCAGATTTGTCGGCTGCACATCCATGATGCGAATCTCCCGTTCCACCACATCCCAAAGATGTTCTATTGGGTTGAGATCTGGTGACTGTGGAGGCCATTTTAGTACAGTGAACTCATTGTCATGTTCAAGAAACCAATTTGAAATGATTAGAGCTTTGTGACATGGTGGAAGTAGCCATCAGAGGATGGGTACATGGTGGCCATAAAGGGATGGACATGGTCAGAAACAATGCTCAGGTAGGCCGTGGCATTTAAACGATGCCCAATTGGCACTAAGGGGCCTAAAGTGTGCCAGGAAAACATCCCCCACACCATTACACCACCACCACCAGCCTGCACAGTGGTAACAAGGCATGATGGTTCCATGTTCTCATTCTGTTTACGCCAAATTCTGACTCTAACATCTGAATGTCTCAACAGAAATCGAGACTCATCAGACCAGGCAACATTTTTCCAGTCTTCAACTGTTCAATTTTGGTGAGCTCTTGCAAATTGTAGCCTCTTTTTCCTATTTGTAGTGGAGATGAGTGGTACCCGGTGGAGTCTTCTGCTGTTGTAGCCCATCCGCCTCAAGGTTGTGCGTGTTGTGGTTTCACAAATGCTTTGCTGCATACCTCGGTTGTAACGAGTGGTTATTTCAATCACTGTTGCCCTTCTATCAGCTCGAACCAGTCTGGCCATTCTCCTCTGACCTCTGGCATCAACAAGGCATTTCCGCCCACAGAACTGCCGCTCACTGGATGTTTTTTCTTTTTCGGACCATTCTCTGTAAACCCTAGAGATGGTTGTGCGTGAAAATCCCAGTAGATTAGCAGTTTCTGAAATACTCAGACCAGCCCTTCTGGCACCAACAATCATGCCACGTTCAAAGTCACTCAAATCAACTTTCTTCCCCATACTGATGCTCTGTTTGAACTGCAGGAGATTGTCTTGACCATGTCTACATGCCTAAATGCACTGAGTTGCCGCCATGTGATTGGCTGCTTAGAAATTAAGTGTTAACGAGCAGTTGGACAGGTGTACCTAATAAAGTGGCCGGTGAGTGTATATATATATATATATATATATATATATATATATATATATATATATATATATATATATATATATATATATATATATATATATATATATATATATATATATATATATATATATATATATATATATATATATATTCTTTTTAAATCTAAAACCTGACTCTGAGAAACGCACAAGAAATAAAACTTTGAACTTGAAAAGTAGCCCAGTGAAAAAAAAAAACTTTTAGCCAACAAAATTAACAGATATTAGACATGGTTACACACGCTCACTCACACTGTAGCCTACATTACTCACAAAGAAACACATCGTACACAGCCACAGAAATACACAGCCATTTGCATTTGTACTTTGAATGAAAATATAAATGAACACGATGTTGCATTTTAATAACTTTTTAAAAAACTTTTCAACATTATTTTGCTATGTTTACTGATAACTACAAGCCGTTTGATTTGTTATAGGCTAATCAAGGAGCTCTACCTGTTGGATTGATAGCGTTTGTGTCTGAGAGAATTAATGGCAGGCAAAAATGCAATCATTACATAGGAACGATGATCCAGTGTTTGTTGAGACGCATGAAATACATTTTATGTGTGTTCCATTCCACATTCGTTTTAAGGTATTCCACACAGGCCATACACGATCACAGTTAGATGCATAAGTTATTTTCTCTAGATTTTAAGCACCATTTTTTTTGCCACCCCAATAAAATCACTGGGTCTTACCTGGCCACCCCTGGGAAAAAAGTTCTGGCTATGCCCCTGCTCAAGTCATGGGTAACATTTTCCTGCTGGTATTGAGAATCGAACCTACAACCTTTGGTATAAGTCTAACTCTCCAACCATTAGGCCATGATTGATTTTTGGTATTTTTGACTTTATTATGATAGGACAGTAAGTAGACAAAGCAAAGTGGGAGAGCGAGGGGGTGTATTATACAAAAATACAGGTATTGCTGAAATCATTCATTTGTCAACCATATAGTGTCAAAGTTCAAATGTTACATTTCAAATGTTTGGGGTCAGTACTATTTTTTTCTATTAATATTTGTATTCAGCAAGAATGCATTAAATTGATCAAAAGTGGCAGTAAAGACATTTATAAACTTACAAAATATTTATATTTGAAATTAAAACAAGTAAAATGTGTCACTGTTTCCACAAAAATATTAAGCAGCACAACTGTTTTCAATATTGATAATAATAGAAAGGAGCAAATTTCCTTAAACTAAATAGTAATAAAACAGAATTGCTTCTTATAGGTACAAAATCAACATTAAACAAAATCCATAATTTCTCTATTCTTATTGATAGCTCCTCCATTTTCCCCTCCCCTCAGGTTAAGAGTTTGGGTGTCATCTTTGATAGCACCCTCTCCTTTACATCTCATGTTAACAACGTTACCCGGTCTACTTATTATCATCTTCGTAATATCAACCGTTTGTGTCCTTTCCTCACGCCGCACTCCACTGCCATTCTTGTTCACAGCTTAGTCACCTCCCGTTTAGATTATTGTAATTCCCTTTTGTTTGGCCTCCCACATAAAACTCTTCATAAACTTCAACTGGTCCAAAACTCGGCAGCTCGTATCATTACTCGCACCCCTTCTATTTATCACATCACTCCTATCCTACAACAGCTGCATTGGCTCCCTATTATTTATCGTATCAACTACAAAATACTTCTTCTTACTTTTAAAGCCATTCATAATCTAGCCCCTTCATATCTTTCTGATCTCCTCAATATATACACAGACACACACGCGTACTCTAAGATCTTCTTCTTTTATTCATTTTACTGTTCCCCGTGTCCGCCTTGTTACTATGGGGAGTAGAGCTTTCAGTTTCTCTGCTCCTCAGCTCTGGAATTCGCTTCCACCAGATCTCCGTAAAATTGACTCTCTTTCACTTTTCAAATCCAAACTCAAAACTTATCTGTTTAGAATAGCTTATTCCCTTTGACCATAACTGCACTATTTTTTTTAATTGTCTTGTGTCTCATTGCTTTTTAAATTTGTTATTGTTGATGATGATGTAAGGTGACCTTGAGTGTCAAGAAAGGCGCCTATAAATAAAATGTATAATAATAATAATAATATTAGAATGATTCCTGAAGGATCATGTGACACTCAAAATTCTTTGCCATCACAGGAATAAATTAAAAATTTAAATCTATTAACAGAAAACAGTTATCTTACATTGTAATAATATTTCACAATATAACGGTTTTTACTATATTTTTGATCAAATCAATTCAGCCTTGCGAGCATTAGAGACTTCTTTCAACAACTTTGAAAAATCTTCTGACTATATACTAGTACAATATACTATAGACATAAATACAGAAGATACAGTAGTAAAATATAGGCAGTATTGACAGTATAGATATTCTTGGTTGAACACCAGTCTGAAGCAGCACATGTCATGACTACTCCTTTGTTATGGGATCCTCATTCATTGTGATATCTAGAAGCTTAGACCTCTAATATTCAAAGTGTCATCCATCCACAGTGGTTTGAATATGGAGCGCACGAACACAGATTAACCATTTGAAGACAAAGGGCTCACATTGCAGATCCCCGTGGACACACACGCGGTCATGTGTAAGTCTCGACCTCCATCCACACGATCTCTGATAACCCTCCAACGCAGGACAGAGGAAACTGAATCGGTCCCTGGGGGTGAACGGCTCACAGGATTTTGAAAGAGTAGATTATACTGTATATACTGTTGGCTACTATTCAAAAAGATATGTATGTCCAATGATAAATTATTCAAACATGTAGTACGCTACAATGTCGTAACGTGACCTTATGTTTAATTTAGAGAATGGCATCCAGTTAGCATCTCAGAATCAAAACGAGTCTTTTTGCACTTTTTCTACCAACTGCACTGCATTGTGTGATGCACTTTCTTTCTTTTTTTTCTTTTTTTTTTGAGTGCTCTGGATGTACTGCTCATTTAGGCAGATGCAACAGAAAATAACATTGTACACATCCTGCATATTGTAAAAATAGTATGGGTAGTATTGTAGTATGCAGTTTTAAATACCCCATGAGATACTGTTTAATTGTTATGTAGAGTTCTTATTTGTGTTGTAGGGTGGGTGAAAAGAAAGGAATTAGTTTGTTGGCAGTTTCTGCAGCAGATGGTATTATTTAGCTGCGGTAGTGTATTTTTTTTATTTGTCTTTGTGGTTTATTCTTGTAACTGGGACAAAACCCCAGTAAGTTCCGAGTTCTAGCAGCAAACCAGCTCAAAATGACTGACGGGCAGAGTTTTGTTATTGGCTAAACTATTAGCACATGTATGTATTTACTTGATTATTTATTTAATTATTAATTATTTTTAATTTGTATGTTTTTATTTTTTACATATTTATTATTTAATTTTTATTCCTTTATAATTTTTATTTGTTTATTTATTCATATATTATTATTTTTATTTGTTTATTGCTTATTATTTATTTGTATTTTCTAACCATTTAATGTATTACTTATTTATTTCTTTATTTTAATTGTAATTTCTTTATTTACTTATTTTTTTTTACATATTTATTATTTAATTTGTATTGTTTATTTATTAATTTATAGCCTTTTTTCATTTATTATTTATTTATTTTTTACTTTATTTTTTAATTTAATTTTATGGCTGTTTAAGAGCCCAGGACTGTGAGGTAGGGACATTTTCGGTGTACTTTTCTATAAAAAAGGTCTTCTTGATCTTACTGGTTTAAAGTCACTGTAACCCAGTACTGGTAAACCCTTGCCGGTGTTCTGACGATTTGTGCTGCCTTGTCGAAAAATGCTACCGTAGCGCAAATCGATCACAAAGAATGTCGATTAATATTATATGAAATACAATAATACAATTCTAAGTTATGAGTAGCTACTGTATACTGTGGACTACTGTTTTTATTTTTAAAACGGTGTGAAAAGTAAAAAATTATCATCAAATATTCATCTTTGACTTGTCAAAGCACACCTTTCCTTAGTAACTGAAACTTTCAGTTATTCTTGTTCAGCTGGCTGACCGTACAAATATTCATATGGTAGTTAGCATTTTTTAAAGAGAAATTACATTATAACACGAAAATGTACCTTTTGTTTAAAAAAAACTGAGTCTGCACATGCGCATAACCAGTAAGTAGCAAATCTCGATGGGTAGCATGAATCGTCAGAACACCTGCAATGTTTTAAGTAAAAGCTTTTTGAAATGATAAGATATATGTTTGCTCTTTTATAACTGGGAATGTGAGATGTGGCCATGCTTGATGGATGTGACCGTCATATGGTAGCCTAAAACCTTGAAAGAGAAATCAGGCTGATGTGAATCTGAGAGGAATGATCAGCATGGCTGTGCTAGCGCACGCTACTCTTGCCTGAAAGTGAAGGGTAATGGAAAACAAATGCTGACAAAAACAAATGAAACTGGATGTGTGGTTTAAATCTGCACAGTAGCAAATCTGAAACTGAAATGAATTAGTGTTATTCATTATGATAGAAACGGTTTAATTTTGAGCTAAATTGAGAAATAAAAGACATTACGTTGTCGCTGCTAATGCATATTATATACTATAATGTATAATACTTATGTTAATATTTTGAATGACCTTTTATTTTATATATAGACATTTTTGTTTTTAGTTCCATTTTAGTAATTTTGTTGTGATTTTGGGCATTTTTATTATTTTTAAATTTTCTTTTAAATATTTTCTCTATAGCTAGTGTATATTTCAATATTATATATTTAAATAATTTCCAAATTGATATCGCCATTTTTAATAGTTTTAGATTTAGTTCAAAATAACAACAATAAATCAGTTATAAGCTTTGTGGTATTTAATGCATTTTCAGCATCCTGAGCGCTCTGTTTTTCTAATAGTCGAGTAATCACCGTGACAGTCCGATCTCTCTCTGCTTCCGTCCTGTCCTCTCCGACATCTGCGCCCATGATGCCTCAGGAATGAGCTTTGAGGTCCAACGCCCCCTTGAGAGTCATAAAATGAAGGAACTCGCCTTTGCAAAGTGACCACAAGAGCAATAAGAGCAACCCGACTCATTTCATGTGTTGAGAGTGTGTTCATGCCTGACTCTGGCGTCTTTAAGAGCCTCTACCAGCAATAAACTTATTTTTTATTATTGTGTGAGTTTTATGTCAACAGACTCATAATTTCCCTCAAACTATTTTTGAAATGCCACATATCCTTTATATGGCCTACAGAGCTTTTGAAGATTGTCTTTAAATGTGGAAATAACATCTTTTTTTTTTATTCAGTCACACATTTTCCTGTTGCTATAGTAAACTTTAAGCAGTATAGATGACTCCAAGCTAACAGTTTTCATCATGTGTGTGTTGGTCTTCAGGAGAGTGTGTGTTGCAGCGGGCCGTCCTGGTGAGGAAGAAGCTGTCGGCTAAGGAAGGAGGAGGCTGGCTGTCTGGGACTCTGTTCTGCACTCATTTCAGAGTAGCCTTCGTGCCTCAGGACAGCCAGAAACCTGACGTGAGTGCCACAGATTGCTGAGATGTTTCCGGAATGAGAATCCGGGCACTTCTCTGTTTTTCGTGTAAAGTTGAGCTTTACTGTGAACTGTGAAGTGCTTTTTGCCGTTTATAAAGTCTCTGGCAGTCGAGTGTTACATCCTCAGCAGACATATTTATCTTGATGGCTTCTTTTTCTCCTTGTTTTCTCCTAGGATAATGCAGATCCCGTGCTGCTAGGAGATCATGACGTAGCTCTCGCCTCAATTGACAAAGTTGTGGCAGGTGAGGCAATCTTGATAGATAGATAGATAGATAGATAGATAGATAGATAGATAGATAGATAGATAGATAGATAGATAGATAGATAGATAGATAGATAGATAGATAGATAGATAGATAGATAGATAGATAGATAGATAGATAGATAGATAGATAGATAGATAGATAGATAGATAGATAGATAGACAGACAGACAATTGGTCGGTCATTCAGTCTTCATATAACCTGTCAAAAACATATCTAAGTCTCATTTTAACCCAATGTTTTAATACATTTTAGGGGTTGAACGACTTCAGATTTTTTCAGTAGTCGACATTTATGTGATTTTAAAGTCGAGTCGTCGTCGACTAGTCGCTGATGACGTCATTCATGAACAAATAAGCCTGAACCTCGAGCTGAGACTCTAAGGCGGGTTGTGTTGTACACAGTTATGACATATGATTCAGCGCTGACACAAGGCTATTGCTCATACACAAGTTCTTTTGTCTTTGGGTTGTTATATTTCTCACAGATTTCTGCTCTTTCTAAATCATATACGGATAAAGTAGCACAGTAAAGATTACATTTATATGAATGCGTTAGTTAGAGAGCGATTGAGTGTGAATTAATTCTACCTGGCAGCGTCTCTGTACTAATAGTGAAGCTGTGGGTTTTAGTTACTATGAAATTGATGCTAGAACTTTTCAGTTTCTAAGCTATTTTATTGATAATTCACAGAACAGTGTTGACAGTAAGTTTCTGCGCTACTGAATGTTTCTGTGTGCATGCGATCTGTGCGCTACTGTCTGTATATGTGTGCGTTACAATGCAGCAGCGCATTAGTTTAGAACGGTGATTAACTTAGGTGTACAATTAGCTATTTAAAACGTGCATTCACTTGTTCAATTTTGAGCATCTAGATAGTATAATCAATCATATCTTGTGGAGTGCTCTCGGAGTATGCTTTTATTTGTCATTTTAACTGTTTGAAGTCTAAAAGTGGACTTCAAAGATTTCTTATCCTGTTGCGCCCTCTATAGGCCATGATCAGTGACGTCAGGCTTAACGCATCATGGCAGAGCATTAAAGGGATAGTTCACTCAAAAATGAAAATTCTGTCAGTAATTACTCACCCTCATGTTGTTCCAACCCCGTTAGACCTTCGTTCATCTTCGGAACACGAATTAAGATATTTTTGATGAAATCTGAGAGCTGGATCACTCCTCCATACTAGTGAGTCCATAGGGTTCTTCAGGGAGTGAAACTTGCCGGCCTCGAAAAGTTATTAAAGACATCGTTAAAATAGTCCAAGTGACTACAGTGGCTCAATCTAAAGTATATCATGCGACGAGAATACTTTTTGTGCGCAAAAACAAACATAAATAACGACTTTATTTCAACTATTCATTTCCTTCTCTTTGGGCCTCTAGTCAGTTAAACTAGTGTAATTGCGTAGAGCTACGTCACACGTAGGCTCACTATTGGCCGACGCTGGTCATGTGGGTGATGCGTGTGACGTACAACAACAGAAGCTTACGCTATTACACTAGTGAACTGACTCGAGGCCCACAGAGAAGGAAATTAATAGTTGAAATAAAGTCGTTATTTTTGTTGTTTTTTGCGCACAAAAAATATTCTCGTCGCTTGATAAACTTAAGATTGAGCCACTGTAGTCACTTGGACTATTTTAACGATGTCTTTAATAACTTTTCGAGGCCGGCAAGTTCAATCCCTGAAGAAGCCTATGGAGGAGTGATCCAGCTCTTAGATTTCATCAAAAATATCTTAATTCGTGTTCCGAAGATGAACGAAGGTCTTATGGGGTTGGAACAACATGAGGGTGAGTAATTACTGACAGTATTTTCATTTTTGGGTGAACTAACCCTTTAAAGACGACTAGTTGACTAGTCTGTGCAACCCCTAAAACATAGAAATGTCTGTTGTAGTGGGACCGTCGCGCACCAAGCTCGTGACCCCTACCTGCTCCCTGAAGTTCACCCCGGAGGAACTGGTGTTGTACTGCCGAGACCTGCGTGTTCTCTGCTTCCTGTTCGACAGACTCACACCTGATACTCAAGCTGTGGAGGTTTGTCCTCAAATAAGAAAACTATAAGGCTAGACATACACCACTGTTAATGTTTGGGGTCGGTACAATTTAAAAAAAGTTTTTTAAAGTAGTCTCTTATGCTCACCAAGTTTCAAGCCTTATCAACAAACTAATGACTGCCACATTACTTTAACTTGCTTTCAGATTACGTATACCATTGCTAAGACCTACCAGCCACTGAAACCTGGGACCATCATCTCTTTCCAAAATGCTGCTTTGGGTAGTATTGGTGAGTTATTAATAATCAATGCAAACAGCCACTATGACACAACAGATAAAAGTGCGAGAAAGAGAGAAAATCCTGTTTATAGATTGATGTTTTGCTTATCTGCAGTAAGGTTTTTGCAATGATTATAATTTAGAAGAAAATGTGAATATGATCTTTTTACATTTTACACTTTTTACATTACATAGTAATTTGAATGTGACCTATTCCCAATGATTCGCTCATTAACAGATGTCTTCGACTTATAAATTGAGAGTAAAACTGCTCAAATATTTAGGAATTTCTTCTTCATTTCAGTAGTTTTTGTCAGGTTTTGAAGCATCAGCAAGTGAGGCAATGAGTTTCAGATCTGTATTATAGGAGTGAGCAAAATTGTATTAATAAAAGTATGTATGCGTATGAATTGAAAGTCTTAATAAATAAACAGCAATAATGAGCTACATGTTATTTACGAAGTATTATTATACAGATGAATATAAATGGAAATGAGTCTTTTTTTTATCTCTCTTATCATTTATTGAAAATCAGTGTGGAAAACATTCTTTGATTATTTCTAACTAAATATATTATTGTGTTGCATGAAACATTTTGAATCTACAATTCAAATCTTCGCTATAATGGCTGAAATAATGGTTATTATAAATTTTTTTCAAGCGATTTCAGAGCAAATACATCAATATTGTGATTTATATTTTCAAAAAGCTGAATAATTTTGAAATATAATAGTTTTCGCCCAGTCCTAGCTGTGTGACCCACGCATATTTGAGATTTAAACGAATCATAGAAGGAAATGTGAGCCAAGCCACATCTCTGAGAAGGAAAGTGACCGTCAACCAGATGAATAATGGAAAGTAATCTGAAACCGGTCACCTTCTAGCCCTTTTTCAACCTTGTCAAGGTTTGTTTGTAGTCAGTTCATGTTCATTGCACCAGTCCACTTGCTCTCCAGCAAGCGAATTGAGTTTGCAGCTCTCGGGAGGTTTTGCACATAATCCGGATCTTGTAACCAATCCAAACGTTTAATGCCTCTCTATGCTGTCTATAGAAATGAAGCAGTTTCTAAGCAACAGGCGGCGTGACCCTACCATGAACTGGTTCGAGAGTTCGTTGGGTTGGGAGCAGGAGCTGGAGAGGACAGGTGCCACGGGCTGGAGGGTCAGCTCTGTCAATGACCGCTTTGAGATGTCCACCAGGTAGAGATCCACTTTCAGACCTCCTGTGCTCCGTTTAGTGTTGACATTAGAGGGAGTTTTTCCGCTTTTTAGACACGACTGATGTTGTGTGTACCATAACAGGTTACTGTGAAATGCTGTTCTCACACATACTCTGATGAATAGCCTTTGGTGTGTTCTCCTCCCATTTTTGTAGTATGCAGATAATTTACACAAATGGATGGAAAAAGCTCAATAATAATAGTTATCATTTGAACATAACATGGCACACTTGCTGATTTTGATATGCAAAGTAGTAAAGTTATATAACAGCTACATGTAAGTGATCTTCACCCTATTTTATTACTTATAAAAATGTGTTAATGATGTTGTGCACATTTTGCGTAGTTGTGCTTGGAGTCAATTGTTTTATTTGTAAATGAATGAAGCATGTCAAATTGTGCAGACATAATTTTGGCCAGGCTGTCATACAAAGAAATTATGAACCCATGCAACAAGAGTGGACCAATGATATGTTAATAACTGATTATGTTGTAGTCAATGTATGCTATGTACTTTTTTTATGCATAAAAATATAACCTGTAGTTGCACTTTACCCCTGTTTTTGCCAAATAATTTGGTCAGATAAATACCCTAACCAAGTTTAGTGTTTTGTTCTTCCTTCCTATTTAAAATATTTTCCTCATATTTTGATGGTTTAATTGAACCGTTATACACTTTTAAGTTGAAGTTTGGGGTCATTTAATTCTTGTAAAGAAATTAATACTTTTTATTGAGCGAGGATGCATTAAATGAACCAGAATTGACAGTAAAGACATTTATAATGTTACAAACGATTTCTATTTCAAGTTGATGCTGTTCTTTTGAACTTTCTATTTATCAAATCCTGCAACAAACTCAAACAACTGTTTTCAACATTAATAATAATAAGAAATGTTTCTTGAGCAGCAAATCAGCATATTAGAATGATTTCTGAAGGATCATGTGACACTGAAGACTGGAGTAATGATGCTGAAAATTCAGCTTTGATCACAGGAATAAATTAGATTTGGAAATATATTCAGATAGACAACAGTTATTTTAAATTGTAGTAATATTTCATAATTTTTACTGTGTTTTTGACCAGATAAATGCAGTCCTGATGAGACTTCTTCAGAAACATTTAAAAAGATCTAGTATCTTCTAGTGTAGAAACTTAAGTCTATATCTATTTGTGCCTGCAAGTACAGTGAGCTCACCACATAATATCATGTTTTCACAAGCATATCCAATCATAATCGCATGTGGAAACTGCTAACACTTTTTTTCTTCTGTGTTCTTGTAGTCTGCCCAGATTCATTGTGGTTCCTCAGAGGGTCCTAGACACAGAGCTCAAGAAAACATTTGCACACTTCAATGAGGGACGCATCCCAGTGAGTTCATTCTGACATGCCTTTACAAAACACCAACCCTTTTAAACACAACATGAAATTAAATATGACATGGTATAAGGATAAAATCACTATTTACGTATTCGATGAATGTTCCTAAATGGAATGTTCCTAACTTTTGTTTTCATAATACTTTGTATTGTTATCATAATCAAAATGTAAATACTTTCTACCAAGGCTGCAGAGCAAGGCAAAATGATATAAACATAAGGATAAAATCAATTCCTTCCCAACATTTCTCACAGAACATTGTTTCACTTAAAATGTGTCACATTGCAAAAGTAAAGTCTTGCGAATGATGTTTCATGTTGTCCTTAAAGTAATAGTTTATCCAAAAAATAGAATTGACATCATGTACCCATCCTCATGTTGTTCCCAAAGTGCATGCTATTTTTTCTATGGAAAATATGAAGACATTTTTACAAAGCTCTTTTTTGCACATTGACAGTTCATAAAGAGTAAGTGTGTCAAGCTTCAGAAAATACATAAAATCACCATAAATACATATGACTTTAGGAATAATAAATGATCCCATAATTTACTCGGCCTCAAGCAAAGCTATGTGTATACGATTTTCTTCTTTGAGCAGAACACAATCAAGAGTTATATTAAATAATATCTTGGCTCTTGTAAAGAGTTGTTGACGCTCCAAAAAGTGCATCCCTCCATCATAAAAGTAATCTATATACTATACAACTTCAGTGGGTTAATAAAGGCCTTCTGAAACGAAGTGATGCTTTTTTTCTAAGAAAAGAAAAGTCGGTTCTCACCTACGTCCTACGTCGTACTTCGGGTCAGAGGTCACCCTTCCACCAGAACTCGACTCTCTCATGAGCGCACGTATGGCTTTAGAAGGCATTTATTAACCCACTGGAGTGGGAATTACTTTTATAATGGATGGATGCACTTTTTAGAGCTTCAAAAACGTGGACGCTATTCAATGCCATTACCAAGCTGGGAAGAGCCAGGATATTATGTGTTCGGCTGAAAGAAGAAATTCATGTACACCTGGGATCATTTTTGGGTGAACTATTCCTTTTAAGTCTTATGGAGTAATACGATAGCGTTGTGTGCGATTATATTCATCTTCAGTGAGCTGTTTAATATGGGACAGTTTGCTCTACTGAATGTCAATTTTATATATATATATATATATATATATATATATATATATATATATATATATATATATATATATATATATATATATATATAATATATATTGAAGCATGTTTTATCATTTATAATAAATAATTGAACTCCCTCAGCGATGGTGCTGGCGACATCCACGTGGCAGCGACTTACTACGAATGGCCAGCTTCCAAAATAACATCTACCATGAGAGGGATGACATCAGGTTTTTCATCATTTCTAGATAACTTCGACATCCCTTAGCAGCAGTCAAGCATCCATCACTGAACAGAGCTCTTGTCTGTGATCCTCAGGAACCTGGAGTCGGTGCTCTTTGGCGGTCAGCAGCTGTGTGTGATTGTGGATCTGGGAGAGGAAATGCCGTCCCCTGCAGATATCCAGCTGGCTCACACGAGACTCCGGACTCTTTGTCTGGGCGGTCAGTACTTTTAGTTGATTTTTGATGAACTGATGACGATACCCTGGTGCAAAGGCCAGCTTAAATTTCCCGACTGGTTTATGCTGGTTGTTGCTTTTCCAACTTGGTGATGCTGGCCAGTTAAACTTGATGGGTGCAACAGCACATCAGCATCCAAAACAGGGTATTTTTAAAGAGGTCCTATTATGCTCTAGCCCAGTGGTTCTCAACCTTTTTTTTCAGTGGGCCACACTATGTCTAAGTTCAAGTTTCACGGGCCGCATATCATTTACATTTGGCGTCACCAATGCAAACTAAGATATTGAGCATTAAGGTATCTAAATGATTACAGTTAGATTTATTATTATTATTAGAGAGTATAATTCTACTTACCATTAATGAGACACCTGATGTTGTCGGGAGCAGACCAATTTGGTGAAATTTGGCTCAAAAGGAGTAACAGCACAATGAAGTTGTGACTGTAAGTTGCAGTCTGTAAGACGTGCACGGAAACGTGACTTGATGCGCGTCATTGCAGAAAATGTGCGTTCGCAAATGTATGTCGACCCAAATATGGAAAGCACTTTTGAACTTAATAATCTGAGGTTTTGTCCAGAGATGTTTCGCCACATTTCTGTAACTGAGGATGACTGTTGCGCGGTATGGCTGTGTCCTCTTGCCTGAACATCCATCAGTTCATCTTCGAGTGCGCGGCGGGACAAACCGAAAGTTGCAGCCAAGTCCTTGATTTTTTCCACAGGGAAAGTCAATGGCTCTCTGATGAAATGTCCTGCAGATTTTATTTTCTCAAAATCAGAAAAACGTGAGGTGAATTTTTCCTGCATTTGACTGAGAGTTTTAACGAATCGTTCTTTCTGTTGTATGTCCAGTACACCCTCACACACGTCATTCAGAAGTGGAAAGTGAGTTAAATCATCATCTTTGAGTTGTGCCGTGTACAGCCCTAGCTTCATTTTGAAACTCTCAACACAGCTCAACAGGTCATCAACATGTTTTTCTTCACCTTGAAGTTGTAAGTTCAGCTTGTTTAGGTGAGCTGTGACGTCTGAAAGAAAAGCAACGTTTGTTTTCCACTCATTGTCTCTCAAGACTGGAAATCTTTCTCCCTCGCCAATGTCATTAAGAAAGTTTACTATCTCGGGGAGAACAGCCAGAAAGCGATGCAAGACTTTTCCACGACTTAGCCATCTCACTTCACTGTGCAGAATGAGGTCTCCGTAAGCACTGTCCAGTTCGCCCAACAACGTAATAAAACGGCGGTGCATAAGAGGCCGCGCTCGAATGAAATTGACCACCTTGACCACAGTGTTCATAACCTCCACGAAGTATCCATCAACGAGCTTGCTGCATAGTGCTTGTTGATGCACAATACAGTGAAATGCCAACAAGTCAGGGGAGATTTTTCGCATTTCAGCTACGAGACCCTTGTGTTTTCCCGTCATTGAGGGCGCACCGTCAGTAGTGATGGAGACAACTGAGGATTCCGGTACGTTCATGTCTTTGCATGCTTCACTAAGTGCTCTATAAATGTCCTCGCCCCTTGTTCGTTCATGTAGCGATTTCAATGCCAATAAATCTTCTGTAACCTCAAAAGTCTCAGAATTCACGCATCTCACCCAAATGCAAAGCTGAGCAACATCTCCGATGTCTGTCGATTCATCCGCAGCCAAACTGAGTGCTGAAGCAGTGGCTAGCTTAGTTTTTAGTTGTTCTGTCAAATTCTCAGACATTTCAGAAATTCGACGAGTAACTGTGTCATTGCTGAGCTGTAAACTTTTTATCCTGCGAATTATCTCGCTCTTGTTGCTCAGGTCATCAAACAGACATTGTGATTCCAGAAAACAGTTCTTAACTAGCTCTCCATCACTGAATGGTTTGCCGTGTTTGGCAAGGAGCCAGGAAATTTTTAACGTTGCTAATGTCACGGCCTGAGACACTTTTAAGCTAGCTCGCATTGTATTCTGTTCAACAATGGCATTTTTTTCAAGACTAGTTATCTTGAAAGCTCTTTCCTGAGATCCAGGTGGATATTTCGTGTCAAAAGTTGCATGGGTGGTATCGAAATGCCTTTTGACATTGTAAGTTTTACATACGCCCAGTATTTTATTACAGAGCAAGCAGAAAGGCTGTCCATCTCGCTCGTTGACAGCAAACTGATTCTTCCATTCTTCAAGCACTTTCCTACCTTCACTGCTGATGCTACGACTCTTCTTGTTTGCACGTGTTCCTTTATCAGTATTTTCCTCGCATCTTTTTTCTCCTCTAATAACAAATTTGTCCATTTTGATCGTTAATTGATGCGTTTAAAATCTGCCAGAGCGCGCGCTTGCAATTGTGTGCGTTAACTGTGTTATTGTGAGTTCATAGTTGCGTCAGTACTGCGCATATGTGAAACCAGTAGCCTACATGATCACCAAAATTATTTTGACAAAAAAATAAATATTGTTCAAACTTATATTGGTTTAATAAATAAAATAAAAACAATAATGAAATATGAATTGTAAAACAATACGTTTTTTTTTTTGTTTTTTTTTACGTGATCAGCATCATGGGCCGCATCAGCATTTGCGACGGGCCGCATGCGGCCCGCGGGCCGCGGGTTGAGAACCACTGCTCTAGCCTGACTTCGTCATACTCATATTCTAGTCAGAATGTGAGTCTGATACTGCTCCATAGGGCTTTGATTATGAGGCGTGTCTTAATCAAACCAGGAAAAAAAAACTCTGCACTCAATTGGATAGACCTACAACCAATCAGAGCAACGCAGTAAGTGACGTATGTTGAGCGACTCATATCAACAGAACTGAACTGCACTGCACGCATCTATGACTGCACGCACTCTGGAAAAAGTATTTAAAAGAAAAATGAGTGTTAACGACCTTTGCCGGTGTTGCAAAAAGAATTTGCAGAGTACTTGCAAACTCAAAAAACATTTTTGAACGAAAAAGAAAATGTGAATGTATATACGAACAAGTTCTCCGTTTAGGATTAGATCTCGACAGTAAAGCCAACAAATCCACTCGCATTTGTCTGACCTGTCTCAATTTTATAACAGGGTTGGAGCGCGACTTGACTGATTTTAATAAATGTAGAGACGACGAAAGACACCAGGCTGAATAAGCGTGTTCATTTGAGTCTTCAGAGAAAAGAGACCGGGAGCAAAAATGATGTTTTAATGATGATTTAAATACAAAATGTTGAGTAATTCTTGTACTTGTACTTTGTCTTGTTTATTTGTTCTGTCTTCCGTGGTGTTTTGGACATGAGTCTGGCAAATAAACTGAATTGAGTAACATCATCTAATGATTTATTTAAAAAAAATAAACCGCTCATAAGGGGTACAGTGATTACCAGTATGGGTATGGTGTGCGAGTACAGTATAACAAAGGGTCACCATTGTTTGATGTAGCGATGGCTTTGACATGAGTTGCATCGCCCTGATGCCCATTTCGGTTGCTTCTTTTACTTGGTCCTCCATGAGTGCGACCAAAGGAGAAACCACAATGACAACAGGCTTTTCATTGCGTCCCATATTCTTAGCGACCATCGGAGCCAGCTGATAAAATAAACTTTTGCCGAATCCTATAGGAAGGACGGCAAACACATCTTGACGATCGACAAATGCCTTTATTGCAGTTCTCTTTTCGTCCTTTAAAATTAATGCCCTGTCGATTTCTTTTACGACGGACGCGACCAGTTCAACCCAAGCACTCTTTGATGACGTGATGATTACGTCCCTGCAGATCATCTGTCCATCATCGTATAAAGCCCGCCCTGGCAATTTGATTTGCCCGAACATTTTTTGACTGATCATAATTACTCCTCAATGGATCGAGTCCAGACCGAACTTCCCGACCAAAAATTGTTGTGGGCGGGGTTCAGGCTGGCATCCAGGCTAATTATGCTCTTTTTACATGTTCAACTTTCTTTAGTGTGTAATGTTGCTGTTTGAGCATGAAAAAAGGTTTGCAGTGTCACAAAGCACAAAGCCACTCCAAAGGGAGTTATTCTCTATATCAGTGTCACTGTTTCTGAACTCGATCGTAGTCTTGAGTTTTCTTCCGGGAACGAACACGTCATAATATTCCTCATTTAAATTAGGCATACACAAAAAAAGGGGACGAGGCTTGGTTGAGTTAGTTAGTTGTGTGTTGAAACTCGCAGTTATGGTAAGGGTTGTGATATTTCCCAAACACGCTCGAGGCGGTTGACCAATCACAACACACTGGTCCAGCCGACCAATCAGAGCACATTGAGCTTTTCTTAAGGAGGGACTTCATAGAGACAGGAACTAAACAGAGCGTTACTGACAGACTGGGAAGAGAGGACCTGCAACAATGTCAAATATGTAAAAAATAAAGTGTTTTGAACATTCAAGCATTAACTTAATCTAGCAGACCCCAAAAACAAAATCAAGACTCACCCCAGATAATTCTTAAAAATAATTCACCCCAGAGTGAAAATTCCTTCATTTAGTCACTATGTGGTTCCAAACTGAGATTTATTCACTTTTTCTAAAATGTCTTTCGTCATTTGTGGTTAAATGTTGTGACTTTGCGCAACAGCTGTTTTGAGACTGAAAGACTTGGGTGGCGATCTGAAGATTTTGTGTACAAAGGTCAAGAGCTTCTATTGTTTGAAAAGATCAATTTTAGTCTTACAGAGATAGTCGTATTGTTTTGTCTGGCTTCACATTCCTTCTGTGGTTGAACCCACACTGGCCTGCAGCATTCTTCATAGTGGTGCGAGTTCAAAGAGCAGCTCGCACAATCCCACCACAGACTTTTGTTTCTCCACATTTTTCTGGAGTGCGCGGCATTTTTGCATTGTCAGTTGCATGAAACCATAGAATGCTGTAAAATTCCAATTGGTTCAGAGTAGAAGGTGTGATAGACTGATATTGACATTGACATTGTGAGATTATCGGCATAGACTGTGCAAGAGAGACCGCAAAATGTTCCGAGATTGTAGTTGCCCCTTGAGTTAAAAAATGTTGGCCAATTTTTTATTCGTTTGTTTTTTGGCCAGTTTTCAATTCCTAATGTGTGGTAAATAAGTGTTTAATTTAATTTCAGCAACTTTATGTACGTGTTGTTTGCTGTAATTAAATTTTGTTATGTGAATTGTGCATTTTGTATTTCTATTTATTTATTAGCCACATTTGTTGCGTTTTTGTTTTGTTGGATTTGTTTGATATAATTACATTTTATATTTATGATATATAAGCATTATTTGTTTATTTATTAGCCACACTTGTTGCATTTTTGTTTTGTTGGACTTGTTTGATATAAATAAAAAAATACATCATAAAAATTAATTATATTTATATTAGCCATTGACCACTGTTGTTGGTAAGTTTTACAATGTGTCGGTCAATAAAATGTATGTTTTTCTCTCTGCCCCCAGATATTTCATCATCTGTATCAGTACCTGATGACAAGTGGCTCTCTACACTTGAAAGCACTCGCTGGCTTGACTATACCAGGTATATGTATGTGCATGAATATAAATTGAAACCATATCACACTTTGGGTGCATCATGAAGAAAGGTTCTCTCACCTATTCATGACAGTGCTATATAGTATGTATACTATGGACATGCGTCTTGTGAAGCTCGTCTATGCATAAAATACCTGGAAGACCTACACTGCATTTGCTAAAATGTGCAGTATGTAAAAGAGCATACTACTGCATCCCACAATGCAATGCACTAAATTTGAACTTTCTAGTGCAATGCAGTTGATGTTGTCTTTATCAGTGTATCACGCTGTCTGTATGCTTTACCCAGCTGTGTTTGATGTGATTGTGTCTCCACAGGTGCTGTCTGAGAAAAGCCGCAGAGGTCGCTTGTTTGCTCAGAGGGGGTCACATGACTGTTGTTCTCCAAGGTTAGTCACACTGATCATTAACGGCCATCTGACCTGACTCTGAACTTTGCACCCCACTAGCACACAATGACTCATGTGTGTCTTTATACTGTTCACACGCATACAGCAAAATCCAATCCAATTTGTGCTGAAAACAGAAATTAATATAGCCTTCGAGTGTGCACTACTGTTTAAAAGAGTAAAAGTATACTGTTTTTTTTTTTCAAAGTGGGCTCTACTAGAATAGGTGTTCATTGAATGTTCAAAACACATTATTTTTCACATATTTGACATTGTTGCAGCACCTCTCTTCCCAGTCTGTCAGTAACACTCTGTTTAGTTCCTGTCTCTATGAAGCCCCTCCTTCTGAAAAGCGCAGTGTGCTCTGAATGGTCGGCTGGACTGGTGTGTTGTGATTGGTCTACCACTTTGAGCTTGTTTGGGAAATGCCAACATCCCTTACCATAACCGCGCGTTTCAAAACTCAACTCTAGTTTGAGTATACTAGCAAATGTACTACTGTCTAAAATCGGTCAGTCTTTTTTCATAATGCACTCGATTGCAAATTTTTTTCAAAGCCAGTTTTGATGCTACTTGAAATCTGACCCCTAAGTGCATTTCTAAAAAAATCTTTAGAAATCATATCTCAAACCAAGTAAGATTGCAGTTTGTAACAATAGGATTTCATCTCTTTTTAACGACACACTCTTAGCAGAAGTCAAAGCATACCACACAGTTGTGATTTATTCTTTTTCCTAACCCATAAACCAACAAACTGCGACATCTGGCAGTGCCCTTCAATTCTTTAAATTCTCCTTCCATTTTACAGTCCTCTAAATCGTTTGTTTTTCTCCACGTGACCCGCAGCCGCCCTCCAATAAACATCAATATTCTGTGTGTCTTGACAACCAGTGAATAACTTCAGGAATGAGTTTCTCAGATGAGGCTGTCGCACCCATCTATCACTGTAAAAGCCTGTTCACCACATGTGTGCTGAGCAGAGACACTGAGAAACCTCCACGAGAGGGCGATGAAACCCCCTCATCCACTGTTCCAATTTTAGGTGTAAAGCTGGAGTGAATTGCAGATCATCAGATGAAGTGTTGGTTTTTGCTCTGTTTCCCCTCAGAGCCGGAGGATCGAGACATGAACTGTGTGGTCTGCAGTCTGGTGCAGGTGATGTGTGACCCTCACTGCAGGACTGTGGCTGGATTCCAGAGCCTGGTTCAGAAAGAATGGATCACGGCCGGTCACAAATTCCTCAGCCGGATCAACTGCCACCGTGAAAGTGATAAAGAGGAGGTAAAAGAAAGAGAGGAAGAACACAGGTTCTGTTCTGAAACCTAGTGATCTGCCCACATACATTCAGACTATTCTTATAACAGTGCGAGATTATGTAGACAACCGTTCAAAAATTTGTTGGTAAGATTTTTCAAATTGTTTTTGGAAGAAGTCTCTTATGCTTATGCTCTCTTCTCTGATGACGTGTTGACTGGCACGAGGGCGGGGCAACCTGTCACTCATATGAGATCCACCAATAGCAAACCTCAACCATTAAACCAATTCCACAAAATCAAGTCCCGCCCTATATTTTTTTCTTGTTCGAGAAGCCGTTTCACTCAGATATACGTCACAATAGGGAAGAACAGATTATCGCAACTTCTGTTTCATCATTCCGACTTTAACAAATGAAACTTTACTGTTAAGTTGGTAACACTTTACAATAAGGTTCATTAGTTAACTACCTTAGTTAACATGAACTAAGAATAAACAATACTTCTACAGCATTTATTAATCTTAGTTAATATTAACTTCATCAACATTTACTAATACATTATTAAAATCAAAGGTTGTATTTGTTAACATTAGTTATACCACGGCCTGTTTAAATACTCGATTCTGATTGGCTGGGCCTGGAAGGTGTGCTGTAAAACCGTTTAATGCACAGGTAGTTCCAGTCAGTTTGATTACAGTTCGAAATTAATCCGCTACTATAAACATTGGTAACCATAGTAACAGAGGTACACTTGCAAAAGAGTGAGAGAGAGAGAGACATATATGAAAACGTTATAGGCTCAGAGCCATAGAGAGAAAGAGTTGCGACGCTCTTTGATCGCTCGCGATGGCTGTCACGTGGTTCATGTAAGCCCCAAGTTCCAAAACATACGCGGGCTGTCATGTTCTTCTATGGGACAGACAGCAGCGATTGCATTATTGACCGGTAAATATCAAATAAAACACACACCCAAGTACTTTTTCAGCGGTTACTGCATTATTGCATTAGTTATGCATTTGGAGAGGCAGGGTGACAACGAAATAGCCTACTACTGTATATTACTTAGATACGTTTTAGGCTTTTTTTTTTTTTTGAGGGAAAGGACAGAGCTAGATAAGATCGAAGACGACAAAAATGAGGTCAATACGAAAAAGACAACTAAATGGGCAGTTAACACTTTCAGTGACTTGTTGCGCCAAAGACAGAACAATTGTGATTTCGAGACCTAACGTTACTCTGCTTCTCTTTTAAATGAGACATTTCGGGAGTTTTATGCCTCTATTCAGTCTACCGCTGGACGCGAATAGGCTACAGTGTTGCAAGTTTGATGCGTCTCAGAGCAGGTATAAACCGTCACATTACAAAATACAACATCACAAGGGATAAAGACTTCAAGTCAAGCAATGCCGTCTTTAAATCAGTTTTAAAGCGCTACAGGAAAAATGGAAAAGACACCAGCGTTCATCCGCGTAAGAAAAGTTTGGTTTGACATACAGCTAATTCATTTAAATAAATGACATGATTAGTTCAAATAAAGCTTTCCTTGTCACTGTCAGTGTTGCCTATCATTCATAAATAATTTTAATAAATCCATGAATCATTAAGTTAGCTATATAGGCCTATGCTTAAGCAACGAGGGGACTGTAGACTTTAAAGAAGAGACGCTCATAGGTAACTCGCGCACGCATCTCTCTCTCTCTCTCTCTCTCTCTCTCTCTCTCTCTCTCTCTCTCTCTCTCTCTCTCTCTCTCTCTCTCTTTCTTCTCTTTCAGTTCTCTGTCTCTCTCTTTTAATAATGAATTTAAATAAATGTTATAATTCATTCAAATAAAAGCAATCCGATGGCTCTACTTTATTTAAAGCGGACGGAGTGCTAGAACTAACGAGCCGTAACTTAAGAAAATAACCGTCATTTTTACACGTCTGTTAAAAAATTACATTGTAAACATCAGTTACAGCTTTAACTTCTTATTAACTTGGCAAATAACCGAGGTATAAGCGGGATAATCCACGGCTAGCCATGCATTAAAGGATTTTAATGCACGACCTAGAGGCCGCTTCGCGTCGGGTGGTTCTTCGCCTCTACGTCGTGCATTAAAATCCTTTAATGCATGGCTAGCCGTGGATTATCCCTTACTTAATGCACTGTGAACTAACATGAACAAACAATGAACAGCTGAATATATGTTAACTAATGAACCTGTGTTACTGTAAAGTTTTACCGTGATTTTTAGGTTGTGAGCACATATGATGCTTAAATGGGCTGTTTTAGCTGAACCTAAATGCTCATGATACTTCAATTTCATTTTGAATTGAGCTCTGTTGTAAATGTGTGTAATGCTGTACCTTTGGCCTCCGGCAGGCGCCCGTGTTCCTGCTGTTTCTGGACTGTGTGTGGCAGCTGTGGGCGCAGTATCCCGCACGCTTCCAGCTCACTGAAGACTACCTGCTGGCTCTGCACGACAGCGTGCATCTTCCTCTCTTCAGCAGCCTGCTGGCCAACAGTCAGAGGGAGAGATGTCGCCGGTCACAGGTACTCACGCAGATAGTTACACAACGTTGCAAACTCAATTAGAGCTATTAAATGCAGCAATATCTATGCTTGGTGTGCCTTGCATCATCCTTAAGGGGTTGATTTTACAATGAGGCATCATGCGTTTGTAGTTGTACATTATCCTCTTTTTGCACGGCTACTTACCAAATACATTCACTACCGTTCAGTAGTTTGGGGTCAGTACGTGTTTTTATGAATGAAATTAATTCTTTATTTAGAAAGTGATAACATATAACATTGCAAAATGTATAACATTGCAAAAGATTTCTATTTCTAATAAATGCTGTTCCTTGGAACTTTCTATTCATTAAGAATTCTGAAAAAATGACCATTTCCACAAAAATATTAAGCAGCACAACTGGTTTCAACATTGATAATAATAAGCAATGTTTCTTGAGCAGCAAATCAGCATATTAGAATGATTTCTGAAGGGTCATGTGACACTGAAGACTGGAGTAATGATGCTGAAAATTCAGCTTTGATCACAGGAATAAATGACATTTTAGAACATATTCAAACCGAAAACCATTATTTTAGATTGTAATAAAATTTCACAATATTACTGTTTTTAATATATTTTTAATCAAATAAACAGCTTTGGTGAGCATAAGAGATGACTTCTCCAAAAAATCTCATCAACCCCAAACTTTTAAGCAGTAGTGTAAATAAATGGACATGCAATATTTATCCAAGTTATTATTTTATAATTTGAGAGAAAGAAAGAAAACCTGGAGTGATGCAAAGACTGAACTATCTGTTATAAAACAGTTTATAAACAGTTGCTACAGTAAACCCTAACTATTTTTGTTTATTAGATGCTCTTTTGATCGTTAAGTATTGCATGTTTCTACTGCCTTTCCCCTGCAGCATCTTCCCCAGAGCTACACCCCAGTAAACGGCCTGAGGGAATTGCCCATGGGCGGCCCGGAGCCCTCGGTTGACCCACCTTTCCCCCCGGTGTGGGACTGGGCCCTGCAGTACAGCAGCCAGAGACGAGTCCGCTTCACCCAACCCGTGTCACAGCCCCCCTGTCCTCCACCCGTCCTCAACGGAAACCTCAACACCAACCTGGACCGCGGCTGGGTAAGAGTTATCTCATCTGCCATGAGGACGACGTTAACAGTCGCATTTTAGCAATGATATACTCCTGAATAGGAATAGGGATGTTGTTGCACAGTGGTTAAAGGTCTGGGCTGTATAATAATAATCTTATAATAATAATAATAAATGTTTCTTGAGCAGCAAATCAGCATATTAGAATGATTTTTGAAGGATCATGTGACACTGCAGACTGGAGTAATGATGCTGAAAATTCAGCTTTGATCGCATAAATAAATTATATTTGAAAAAATATTCAAATAGAAGTAATATTTCACAATATTACTGTTCTTACTTATTTTTTATCAAATAAATGCAGCCTTGGTGAGCATAAGAGACTTCTTTCAAAAACATGAATAAATGATGACCCCAAACATTTGAATGGTAGTGTACAAATCACCAACCACTGTGTTTCCCAGAAGACAATAATAAATATAATATAAAGATAATAAAACGGGGTCAGAATGACATAATCACTGTAAAACTCCTTTGAAACATTCTGTGTTGTATAAAGCGCTATAAAAATAAATAAAGGTGACTTGACTTAACAATGACAGACTTCTTATTTAGTTAGAATTATTCCTTTAATCTCAGGTTTTTCCAGAGGGATTGTCCCTGTAATAAGTGCACTGTAAAAGCATCAGATATGATTACTCTCTTCCTCCTTCCTTTAGGATAGAGGAACAATATTGAATAGGGAATTGACAGTACAGGATAGAGAAATTAATTATCACATAATAAGCATTGCTTGTCAAGTTAGTGATCATTGATTCATGGTTTCTGGGCTGCCCTAGATGGCTGGAAATCAAAAGGGAGGTTCTTTAAAAAGGAGGCCAACTAATAAACCGGTGGCAAAATTAGGTCATTTTTCATAATGAGTGTATCACTTCATTAGCCTGTTAAAGAGTGTTAATGCTGTTGCTCTTTCTCTCTCAGCACAGTGACGGACTACTGCCAGGTTCTGTGTTCCTGCTGTCCCGTAGCACATTCTCCCATCCCTCCAACCTGCTCCCCTGGAGGAGCGGGAACTCCGGCTCTTACTGGAAGAGCCACCGCAGGGCTCCTTCCTCAGAGAGTGTGTCTGGACTGGAGCGTCTCATCAGAGCCTGTTCTCTCTCTGAACCCTCGGAGAACAGCACAACCCTCCACGACCCGTACGAGCCCCTGCTGCCCCTGCTCTTAGGGCCCTGTGTCAGAGTATGGAGGAGCTGCTATTTACGGGGCGCGCTACACGCTCAGGTACACTGTCATGGTGTTCATTTTCTGGCAGTGACCACACAAAGTTATTTTGATTTACGCAAATAATCAAAATTCGGGGAATTAGTTGTATCTATTGGGAAGCCACTGTGGCTTTTTTATTTAATGTAACAAATTATTTGCAGTTTTTAGATGGAGACAAAACGCTTTGAACTTAGCTAGCGATCACCTGTTTGTGCATTATATGTAGAGCGACATCATGGCAGACACTTCTTGGAGGTGATAGTAGCTGATTTTAAATTGATATAAATTAAATATGTGGATGATAGACAGACAGACTGATAGATGGATGGATAGATAGATAGATAGATAGATAGATAGATAGATAGATAGATAGATAGATAGATAGATAGATAGATAGATAGATAGATAGATAGATAGATAGATAGATAGATAGATAGATAGATAGATAGATAGATAGATAGACAGACAGATATATAGACTGACACAGACAGATATATAGACAGACAGACGTATATATGTATAGATAGACAGACACACAGGCAGATAGATAGACAGACAGACGTATATATGTATAGATAGATAGATAGACAGACAGACAGACACACACAGACAGATATATAGACAGACAGACGTATAGATGGACAGACAGACAGACAGACAGACACACACAGACAGATATATAGACAGACAGACGTATATATGTATAGATAGATAGATAGACAGACAGCCAGACAGACAGACAGATATATAGACAGACACAGACAGATATATAGACAGACAGACGTATAGATGGACAGACAGACAGACAGACACAGATAGATAGACAGACAGACAGACAGACACACACAGACAGATATATAGACAGACAGACGTATATATGTATAGATAGACAGACAGATAGCTAGACAGACGAATAGATGTATAGATGGATAGACAGACGTACAGACAGACAGACGGATAGATGGATAGATAGATAGATAGACAGAGAGACAGACGTATAGATGGATAGACCGACGGATGGATGGATGGATGGATGGATGGATGGATGGATGGACTGACAGATAGATATACTCAGGTTGTTAATAGCCATGTTTCCATCCACTTGTCAATCGAATTATCTGAAGTTCGGTAAAAAACCTCATGCGAATAAAGCTGTGAAAGTGTGTTTCCATCAAACGGCTTTAAAGCGGATAAAAACCTGTGCGTAATGACGTCACATGCTGTTTTGCGATCAAATTGGTATATCGAATTGATTTGAGACATGTTAATAATAATCATAATAATAATTCATTACATTTATATAGCGCTTTTTCTCGGCACTCAAAGCGCTTTACATAGAAGGGGGAAATCTCCACAACCACCACCAATGTGCAGCATCCACCTGGATGATGCGACGGCAGCCATATTGCGCCAGAACGCCCACCACACACCAGCTTACTGGTGGAGAGGAGACATAGTGATGAAGCCAATTGGTATATATATATGGGGATGATTAGGAGGCCATGATGGACAGAGGCCACTGGGCAAATTTGGCCAGGATGCCGGGGTTACACCCCTACTCTTTCGAAAGACATCCTGGGATTTTTTTGTGACCACAGAGAGTCAGGGCCTCGGTTTAACGTCTCATCCGAAGGACGGTGTCTCCATTCATTTTCTCACCGAGTTGCACAACATTCAAGCCAACATTTGCGAACAAAGTTTTACTAGGCAAAATGGATCGCACCATAATAACGTTTCCATCCGCGTTTATCGCATAAGCCGTATATCGATCAAGATAAAATCCGATGAGACCGATCGTATTTCATTTGAGTCGATATTCATGAAATTCAATCGAATTTTACTGTTTCCATAAGGCATTTTTCATTCGATATCACTTAATGCGGATAAAAACGTGTGGATGGAAACATAGCTAGTGTCTTGTGATTGAGTGAGTTTTTGTAACATCCGTCTCTTTCCTCTTCCTGCAGGCTTTCTCACACCCCGTGTCTTCCTGCAGTCAGCATCCTTTAGAGCAGCTCTCCTGGGAAGTGCAGCAGCTGCGAGAGAAACTGGCCCAGGCTTCTAACAGACGTCCCGAAAACCAGACCAAACGACAGGAGCCGCGCCGACTGGAGTCCAACCTCAACCAGAATGCCAACAATGGGACCTTCCTCTTCTCCTCTTCCTCTAGAACGTCTCAACAACAGGCGTCACCCAGCAGAGGTGTGTCCCACTCCTCCGTCCCGCCCAGAGCCCAGCGGACAGCACCCGACCTGCCCGGGCCTGCACAGAGGAACAACAGCAAGCACACGTTTCTATTCGGCCACCAACAAGAGCCGCAGTCAGGGCAGCGTCACATTCCCTCACCTAGTGCCAAACTTCCCAAACGCCCAGGAAACACACACTGATCTGCAGGAAGGGAGGAAACGCCAGCCTCTGGTGTTTGTTTTACTAAAGCGATATAATACGGTACAAACAGAAACATGAAATTTACCCTACCGTTCAAAAGTTTGGGGTCGGTAAGATTTAGTAATGTTTTTGAAAGAATTCTCTTCTGCTTACCAAGGCTGCATTTATTTGATAAAAAAATACAGTAAAACAGTAATATTGTCAAAAATGATTACCATCCAAAATAACGCTTTTCTATTGTAATATATTTGAAAATATAATTTATTCCTGTGATGCAAAGCTGAATTTTCAGCATCATTATTCCAGTCTTCAGTGTCACATGATCCTTCAGAAATTATTGTAATATGCTGACTTGCTGCTCAAGAAATATTTCTTTGATGAATAGATGGTTGGTTCGAACGAACAACATTTATTTGAAACAGAAATCTTTTGTAACATCATAACTCTTTACTGTCACTTTTGATCAATTTAATGCATCCTTGCTGAATAAAAGTATTCATTTATTTTAAAAACAACAACTTTTGAATGGTAGTGTATGCGCATTTGAAAAATGACACTTTTGCATGTGCAGCTATTTAATATTTAGCAAATAAAATAACGCCTAGCAAAAAAGCGTCCGTAATTTATGACGTGAAATTTATGACGTGTTTAGGAAAAAAAAAAAGATTGAACTAAATTTCGTTTTGGCCAGTGTTTTAAAAGAATAGTTTACTGAAAAAAATTAAGTGTCTTTCATATACTCGCATTGTTTTAACCATGTAATGAAGGAATTTTCTCTTTTATTGCATTAACTATTCCTTTAGATAAAACTGAAAAACTGAAGTAGATTGTGATATTAAACATGTTTGCATGTTGTGTCTGTGGTTCATGCCAAAATATCGATCCGATAACTGTGTGGGTCAAGAAAGTTCTAGCTTGAAGTATAGTAGTATGTAGCAGTAGTTCGTGGTACGGTAGGATAGTAAAATAGTGATTCGTTTCCTCAACCCAAAAAGCGGGAAAATGGCTGCTATCATGCTAATAATATAACAAAGGAGGTTTGGCGGTTCCCTGAACGGCCACAAGATGGACACAAAATAATCTTCAGCCTCACCTCAGTGTTGACGGCAAATGATTTGGACAGAAACAAAATGCTGTATTGCCTCAACATTCACAAGCAAGGCACAATGCTGTAGTGTGTTATGCATTTTTGTATTTTAATAAGTATTCATACAAAATAGGAAAGAAATGGAAACTAGATGCAACATTGACATTTTAAACACTATTTATACAATATGTAAGTGTTACTTCATCATGAATGTACGGTGATGTGTTTTTATAATCATTTGGTCATGAGAGTGAACTCAATTCATGTATAAAGGAAGGGCAAAAAAAGTCACATGCTCGTGTTGAAGGACATTTTATATTCTCATTTTTATATTTTTATCTTCTGCACAATACACACTCTCTCCATTTTGAATCCCTGTGGATTTCCAGGACTTCCTCCAACATGTTTTTTCATTTCCTGTGGTTTATTTGCATTATTTCTTTTGTAAGATTGATGGATTTTCATGATGTTCAGTTTGGAACTGCTCATCATTCTCTTAAAAGTTCACTCAAAAATGAAAACTGTCATTATTTACTCATCCCAGCGCTGTTGTTTCTTCTTTAAAATTATTTTGTGTTCTAAAGGGAAAAATAACAGCTTTTTGGAACTACGTGAATGTGACCATTGGCATTTTTAGGAGAACCTTTCCTTTTAGGTTTGATGGAAAGACCTCGTGCACCTCAGGACAGATCTGTCTTTGCAAGACTTTACACTGAAGAAGTGTTACACCAGTGAAAACAGTGACGTTCCAAAATTGAGAGAGAAGCTCCAGAGGTTTGTGTCCTACTTTTATTTCCCCCGTGGGGAAAAGGTGCTGGTGACGTTAACACACGGCACCGTGTTCAGACTTCACCCTGTTGTTTCACTCGCACATCAGTGATTTAAGAGTTTCAGCAGAAGTGGACTTGAAATAGAAACACATTTCACAAGACTGAATTTGAGCAAAAGTTTATTTGATGGCACAAGAATTGCTTGCATTTAATCCTTGTGCCTTAGTTGTTTTGTGCTTTTCATCCTTGCATCTGCCACAGGGACGAGTCATTACATATTGTCATTTTTCATTCATTCCTTATTCTTTTATAACAACCTTTATTGGCACATTTTAGATAAATAAATGCATCTTATAGTTCCTAACTCCAATTTTTGATGTTTTTTTTCTTAATAACGGTTATTAAAAATATATGACAAATGAGCCCAATAGTTCTGACATAGCTACTCAAATCTTATCAAAATATAGATATTTACAACATGAGCACTTTGCAAGAGGCATTACAACATTTAAAATTCATGAATTGCGAAATGACTTAATAAATAATTGTTTACATCAATGGCACTCGTTACAAAAATACTTGTATAGGCCTACAGATACACACTAGGTAAGCTTCACCACTGTAAATCATCTGGCATTAAAAACACAAAATTAATCTTTTATCTATAAACAGCCAGTAGTTTGTGTAATAACTTCTACCAGTAATGGAGTAAAATGCTTTTACTTTTCCTCCATCATGGCATTAGAAAGCATTTGAAACCTATTAAACGATTATCTACGACCCCACTTAACAATGAATTCTCATGTTACAGATAATTGATTCAGAATATTGAACCTTGATATGAAGCCCGATCCCTTTAAAGCAATAGATCTCAAGTGGCGCGTCACATCCTCAATTGAGATATTGTGTATATAGTTAGAAAAGCAAGCTTATAAACTTTATAAGAGAGGAGAAAATGCTTCCAATATCTTTTGTTGTTTGCATCTTTTGGAACAGGATTTGTGTTTCCACGTGATGTCCAATGTTCAACCTGGGTCCTTTTGAGAACCACTGCATTAAATGACACAATCCTTCCCACAGGCCTCCACTAGCTGCTGCTTTTGACTTTCGAAGGGCGAACAGTGGAAGCTGTGTGCTGGAACGAAGCCTCCCAGGTGACGGAGGGTTTTGCACATTGGGCAGGGATATTCAGCCAGGCCTTCGATGTCCTCAAACGCCAGGTTGACGATCTGGTCGGAGCAGGGGTCACAGTACAGGTGTCCACAGGAGAGGCGCTTCAGCCTGGCCTCGTATGTGATACAGCACTGGCAGTGAGGAACATCAGAGCCCAGAGACAGGCTACCGGTCAGAGAACTGCTCTCCATGCTGGCGGCCTGACTCGAGCCCAGCTTGGTGGACGACCTGCGGGACCACGGGAAGAGAAATCACAGATAAGATCTCTTTAGTGTTTGAATCTTGTTGTAGCTTAGCTGGTTTAGCATGCTGCTAGCAATGCCAAGAAACTGCACATGAGGCTAAATGTAACACATAACTGACAAAGTTTCTGTATATTTTGTAATCATTATGATCACAACTTGTAATAATTGCTTTAATGAGCTCATTGTTTCTGCCTAAATGTATACATGATGTAAGGATTTGTATTATCGTAGACCTGTGCATTTCTGGACATTACTTTAACACAGTCATCCCTGATAACAGAGCACAGTAAAATGTAATAATAATAATAATTTGTTACATTTAAATAGCGCTGTTCTGGGTACTCAAAACGCTTTACATGGAAGGGGGAATCTCCTCAACCACCACCAATGTGCAGCACCACCTGGATGATGCGACGGCGGCCATATTGCGCCAGAACGCCCACCACACACCAGCTTACTGGTGGAGAGGAGACGGTGATGAAGCCAATCAGTATATGGGGATGATTAGCAGGCCATGATGGCCATGAGGGGCAAATTTGGCATTAATTTGGGATTTATATTGACCACAGAGAGTCTTCTGTAAAGCTGCTTTGAAATTATATGTAAAGTGAAAAGCGCTAGGCTATACGAATAAATGTGAATTATTATTTTTTTTACATAGGTTTCAACATAAAGTCAGACATTTTTCATCAAAAACTGTCTGAGAACGCACTGAAAATATGCCATTCAAATTCCAATTTAAAATGTATTTAAATTAAACAAATTTATTTCAAATTCTAAATAACATTCAACATTCTTAAATCTTTTTACATAATTTTTTTTTAATGAAATTAACTGGCTTTTTCATCTTTTTTCTATATAAAATGTACAATGGGGCCGAATGGTCTGAGAGTGAGACCACAATTTTTTAAAAATGTGGTTTTCAAAATCCAATTAAAATCTGGAATAAATGTATTTATTGTACCGTAAGACACTCACACACACACACATTTATATAGAAAACTTCTCACTTTAGATCCCCATAATTTCAATATAGCCTACTATAATTAATATTATCTGAACTATGCTATTCGCATTAATTTTGTAACTTTATACTTAGTGTCTCATTTATACCTATTATATTTTTATTTTACACATCTGAGATTTTAGGAGAAATATAACATTTTCACAATGGACGGTAGTGTTTCGTAACCTGTAGGCTTATAGTGTTGTGACCCTCGCATGATACTTCATCATTTCAGTGTTAAAGTCACCCTCTAATAGCTTAGACCAGCCTAAAACGGTTTGTTGGTCTAGTTTAAGGTCTAACAGCCTGACCAAGCTAAAAGTGCCCAAAAACAGCCAGACAACTAGACCATCAAACCATTTTAGTCTAAGGTAGATTATTATTATTTTGTTTAAGCAGCATGCATGCCATGCATTAGGTTGTTGTTAAAATCATGCATCATGCACAATCTCTGTAAAGATGATGTTCGGAGCAGGTATTGCCATAGCAACCCATTTATAGTCTGCCATTGTTCAGTCCGCCAACACGATTCCTGCATATGAATGCAAACACATTCATACAAATAATGCGCAATACTGACACAGTTTGTGAGACATGACGTACCTGTGCGAAGAGGACGGAGAACCTTTAAAACAGTCCAAGCTCAGTGTCGCAATAATCTTCCAACACATGTCCATTCCTCTCATGGTAAAAGACTGGAGTGATGATGTGACATCTGTGCAAGCGACTCATAGTTTTTTAACATGTTCCCGCACGCGACCAGACACCCAGAACGCCACGCGCGGTCAGTAAATGGGTCATTAAAACGCAGTTGACGACGCGATCGGTGGTTTATCGTTCTCGAGGTGGGGAAGCAGGTCGATATAAATCAATAGGTGGCGATTGCTCTCGATGGTCAGCGCGAATGAGACGCAGATAGAAACTGAGCGAGAGAAAGAGCTGGAAAAATCTCCTCACACCACGAGCGCAGCGCGCGACTCTCAAGCGAGAAGCGCTGCGCGAGCGTCTCTACAGGATCCTGTTTTTAGAAAGTTTCAGTCAAAACACGCAAATGAAATCATAACTCGATCCATGTGTAGTTGGAGATGTTTTATAGCAAGACGTTTTAACATTTGTCAATTAAAACTATCATATTTTTATGTTACTAGGCTCTTTATCAATTCATGCTATTATGTAGTAGCCTATAATCGAGTTGCTGGTATCCGTTTTACTTCCAATTATTCATTAGGTTCTAGTACTTTTTGTAGTTACTAGTAACTATTTATATAGTATATATTACAGTATTCCTAGTATTAATTGAAATAGTATTTGAATTAATATAGGTGTTCATACATTTGTAAGTGTTTAGTCTTTACGAAATCTTTTGTAATTTTATATGATCATAAACTGCACAACAATATGCATATGTGCTGAACTGGAAAATGTACATTTTGAATTTGATTACTATGTTTATCCTCACCTTTTTACCTTTTTTTTATATAGGCTAGTCTCTGGATCATATTTGTTTTACCTTTTACCTGTATCGTATTTTCTCTTTACCATATATATTTACCCTCACTGGCCACTTTATTAGGTAGGCCTGCACCTGTTCAGCTGCTCATTAATGCAAATATCTATAATCAGCAATTCATGCATTTAGATCTGAAGTTCAGACTGAGCATCAGAATGGGGAAGAAAGGTGATTTAAGTGACTTGGCTTAACTCGGCATGGTTGTTGGTGCCAGAATCTACTGGGATTTTCACGCATCTTTAGGGTTTACAGAGAATGGCCCCGAAAAAGGGAAAATATCCATTGAGCAGCAGTTCTGTGGGCAAATTGACACATAGAGGTCAGATGAGAATGACTAGACTAGTCAAGCTGATAAGGCAACAGTAAGTCAAATAACCGCTCGGCCTGCAGAAGAGGATATCTGAACACACAACACATCAAACCTTGAAGCAGATGTGCAGCAGCAACAGAAGACACACCGGTGTCACTCCTGTCAGCTGAGAACAGGAGACTGACGCAGCACACACAGGCTCACCAAAATTGGACAGTAGAAGATTGGAAAAACATTGCCGGTCTGATGAGTCTCGATTTCTTCTGTGACATTCAGATAGGGTCAGAATTTGACATAAACAACATGAAAAAACCTTCTATCAACAGTCCAGGCTGCTGGTGGTGTAATGGTGCGGAGGATATTTTCTTACCTCACTTTGAGCCCCAACAGTGCCATTTTAGCGTAATTTAAACACCACAGCCGAGTATTGTTTCTGACCATGTCCATCCCTTTACGACCATCTTCTGATGGCTATACTTCCAGCAGGATAACACGGCATGACACAAAGCTCAAATCACCTCAAACTGGTTTCTTGAACATGACAATGAGTTCTCTATACTCAAATGGCCTCCACAGTCTCAGATCTTAGTAGCGCACGTATATGGGATGTGGAGGAACGGGAGATTCGCATCATGGATGTGCAGTCGACAAATCTGCAGCAACTGCATCATGACAATACAGACCACATACTGACTGACACTGTTAAAGGATTTGCATTTTCGTTTAATTTTTAAGCGGAAATAAATTACGTATCATATTCAGATGGCATATTCTGCAAATGAGATGCTATGCAGGTCTAAACTGAAGACTTCCATCTGTTTAATTGTTTCAGGCCGTCCTGTACAGCTGGAACAGCTCTGATATGGTCCGTCTGTTATGTAGCTGGTGTTTATTTAGACATGCAGTGTGTTTTGGTGTACTTTGCTGATTTATTTAAATAAGGATAATAATATTAAGGATATGACATATGACAGCCTCGCGCTGGGACCAGAGAAATATGCTCAATGAGATTTCAGAGACATTTGACGACTTTTCAGTGCCTGCAGCAAAATAATCATGAATTATTGGCAATTTGGCATCGAATATTTTTGGAAGAGAAAAAATCCAGCTTGCTTTCCTGCAGTAGACACTGCAGCGTGACACTTTTTAAGGCACTAAAAACCCAGTCTGCAGGGAGCAGTTAACAACAGTTAGTAGTCTTTGTAGACTGGAGTCAGAAATGAAACCCAGATGAAACCCAAATTAAGATGTTGAGTCAGAAGCATCTGCTGGAGGTTTTCTGTTTAGCTGAAAGGTGCTGTATCCTCATGAGGCGGAGAGGTGTAATTTAGCATTAATGAAGTAATCCATTGTTGTGACAAGGTTTCGAGGAACTAAATAGAACAAATAATTTCATCTTGGCTTGTTACAGCTTGATGATGATTACCCTATAAGTATAGCAGCATATGGGTGATTTGGTTTCTTCATTTTCCTAACATTAGGATGAGGTTGAATCAGATAAAGCATATGTTCTTGTTTGAATTGTTTGTTTGCTAGGCACTTCTAAAGGACCACAACATAATGAAGTGCTGATAAAGTCAGTCATCATGAAATCAATCTGAAATCTTTACTGATTTTTATGATGTAAACATAAGAATAATTTGTATAATCATTGTAATGGATTGCATCATGTTTGCTCGTACAATAAAAACTACAGAACTTTGCTAAACTAAGCATTTAAATATAATCTTACTAAGACATATTATTGTCAGATATAGTGACGACTGATATTTATATGCGCTTATTGAAGTAGTCTTTTATAAATCTCAATGATTTACATTACAAGCCATCACAATTTCATCTTCTTGTCCCTATAAATATGAGCAGCTGCACCAAAGTGCATATTTTTGCTCAGTTTGGGCCTCTGAATAAAATCTGCTTTTTTTCCTCCTCGAGTATGAGCTCCATATTCTCACTATAAGCCATAAAAGCCTGATGTTTCAAATATGATACTCAACAAAAAACACACGTGCAAACTTTATTTTGTCTAAACTGTTCAATGTTTCAAAATCTGACTATTATTTCATATGTCAGGCTTTAAGAAAAGAAAATGTTTTTTCTGTCTCTGTTTCATCAGGCCAAACTCTAGGTTTACAGTAATGAATTAGTTCCCTATATTGTTTTGATGTAAAGGTATGTGATGCAGTAGCTACTTGAGAAACCAGCAGATGTTCCTGTTCTCAGCAGGAGAATGGTGACTGGCAGCCTTATTTGAAAACCAGTCACATCGTCATTCTGCCTGTTGCTAAGCACTGCATTAGTCCATTATGTCCAATAATACTGGCACTTCTGAAACTACGTCTGACAGTCACAGGTTTTGCAGTGCAGGTTTCATCGCAGATACCTAATTCCACAACAGATTGCAACAAATAACTCAAAATTTTTGCTGAGCTTTATATGCAGATGTTATGATTCATATGATGTGTGCTTCAAAACAACAGCTTGCTGAAGGAATCAGCAGCTAACATTACCAAAGCACCTCATCATGTAAAACTGTTGAAAAAATAAACTGTTGTTCGAATTAGGTAGGCTAATATCCAGTTTTAAAACCAAGTTCCGACTCTAAGTTGAGTGAGATTGTAATATTTAACATTATGACAAGCTTCCACAATGCTTGCATTCGTATATGGCCTACATGGACTTTATTATGTGGCAGAAGAATAGCATTTTAATTCTTAATGAATGTTATTTACTCAATATTTATGTCATATCATATTGCTGTTCCATAGAATTGATAGTGCAAAAAGAGATTGATGTCTGACTGCATGTCTCTTCAAAACACTGTTAGTGATAGCTGTCGAAAAACTCATAGCCTCTTGGCATAAATATTGGTTTGTGTTAATCTTCTTTTATTAGTCCCAGGGGTTTTCAAACTGGGGTCTGAGGACCGCAGGGGGGTTCGTGGAAAAGTTTGGAGAAAAACAGTGTAATTTTTTTTAAATAAATACACAAATTAGTAATAACAAAATGGAACTAAATAAATAATATACTTTATTTAAATTAGTGCTGTCAAAATCGATTAATCTTGATTTGTGATAAATCGGATCTAACATAAAAGTTAGTGTGTGTAGCCTATGTATATGTGTGTGTATACTGTGTATATATATATATATATATATATATATATATATATATATATATATATATATATATATATATATATATATATATATATATATAGAGAGAGAGAGAGAGAGAGAGAGAGAGAGAGAGAGAGAGAGAGAGAGAGAGAGAGAGAGAGAGAGAGAGAGAGAGAGAGAGAGAGAGAGAGAGAGAGAGAGAGAGAGAGAGAGAGAGAGAGAGAGAGAGAGAGAGAGAGAGAGAGAGAGAGAGAGAGAGAGAGAGAGAGAGAGAGAGAGAGAGAGAGACTGAGACTTTTTACATGAAAATATAGGCAGGTTAGCTGCATTTGATAGTAGGCCTAGCCTATATTAGGATGTGGTGGTCCTTTGCACGAAGATGATCATATTTGGGGGTCAGTGGCATCTATGAGGTTGCAAACTCCTGCACTTAGGCTACCTCTAGACTAGCAGACATGTTATTAATTGGCAAGAGTATGCCTATTTTAATCTTTGATAAAGGCAGGTTATGTCGAGTTTACATTAATAACAGTCGATGAAGACGGAGAGAAAAGCGCATCATGGTTCCGTCCTTTTGGCCAATTATGTGCACGAGTTAGAGCACGTGCAATCATGCACAGACCAGTGATTTCGGACTCAGTGCATGTTCTTAAAAGGCATTAAACACACAATATATGACATTAATTTATTATAATAAAAAAAGAAAGAAAAAAAAGCTTCTATTTCCACAATCATTTGCTCGAGGAAAACACTGGCGTTTGCGTAAATCCTTTTGAAGTCAGCTTGGATTAAACATGTGACGTTTTTTATCATAATAAAAACCCGTTTTAATTAAAACATTGGTGATGCTGATAGCAAATTAATTTCGAATCGCTCGCACATTGGAGAGTGGTGAGGGATGAAAGGGATCGCTCTAGGATGCGAATTAGCCAATTCTACTATGGCGATGGCTTGGCTAATGAATATTAATTACGTAACATCACGTTCGCCTAAATAGACCTAAATGATTGGCTGAAAGGCAGAGAGTGCGAAGAGTGCAAATCACGTGACGATCGCCCAACCGTTTGGCTGAAAGAAAGTTGAGTGAGCGATAGTCGGTTGGCCTATCAAGAATTTTAGGCTCGGCCATGAATACTAACTAGATTACGTAACTGGACGCTCCAGGAAGGTTACCATGCAACGTCAGTCTGCCTATTAATATTAATAAGTCTAGCGTTCGCCATAGTAGGAGTCGTAATTTTGCCTGTGTTGTAGGGTTGCACCCCGTTACACGTCACACGCGCCTTCGTTACAGGGTGAAGATACAGGCAATGTCACACAGCCCTCCTCATCATCACGACTAAAAATTCACCGTATCTTATATACAGTTATTCTTGACAGCATTTGGAAAAAATAATAACTGAATCGCTCTGGTAAGTGACCTCTATTGCTAATTAAGTCGTGTTTTTGGAGCTGATTTATAATTAGTGAATCTATATAGCCTAAATATGATTTAATGCTCGTCCATGTTTTAAATTGCACATTTATATAGGTATGCATACGTGTTTTATGTTATATGTTGCAGGTTTAAGCTTCTACAGGCTAAGATGCATTCATTTGAAAGATATTGTGAGCACATCAATGATGGATGCAAACGTAATCATCAAAAATACATCTTTATAATTACAACACTGTACGTAAATGATATACAAATCTGTTTTAAGGCAATATTTTTTATCATTGGCGCATGCATCATCTCAAAAATAATTTTACGGCGAGCAGATTTTTTTTGTGCTGTATTTTGCACTCAGTATAGCCTATATCCTACGACACATTGTTACTTATTTACTGTATTTATGTTAATTTTGGTTTGCCATGTGTAAAAGAATAGATCAAAAGAGCAATTTATAAAAGCCATATTCCCATAGAGACCAGGCACCTTAAACCTCGCCCCTTCACCTAATATCCATCCGTCAGAACAACACTGATCGGGCTTTTCCATTTCCCTCGATTTTAGCCTGCTATCGGGTTTCATATTTTCTGCAATTGATTAATCACGAGAAATGTAGATTAAAACGAGATGTTTTGCTCGTGCTATCTTGAAGCATCAAAATGACCTTGCAGCAGTCATGAAGAATGGAAACCTGCTACATGTGTGCGCGTGTGTGAGTGTGAATCTCCTCGATGATTTATTCCATTGCTGATTGCATTCAATCTTGTCACGACAGCATGTGCATTTGGTTTGACTGAATTCACAGTGATGCTCTATGGATCTCCATGTGTCCGTATACTGCTCCTCTTTCAGTGAAATATAATGCCTTTGAGCTGGAATAACCAACCATCACTGTTGAGTGCATGCGAAAAATGATAAGTGTGCTCTATACCGTTTCCTATAAGAGTAGATTGTGCAGAGCTGAAGTAATATGCAAAAAATGTAGTATTACAATGCTAGAGCTTTATGTTCTAGCAATGCAGAGATTTACGTTGTCATTACTGCATTGATAGTAGCTATATCCTATATGTTGTTACATTCCTGCAGATCTTTGTTTATTAGCTGTATTGATATTATAGAGTTTGATATCTGACAGTATTGTTAGTACACTATTAAAAATAAAGGTTCCTAAGGGGGGTTTTCACAGCGATGCCATTATAGAAGAACCAATTTCGGTTCCCCAAAGACCAGTTTTTAAAAGAACCGTTTTGTCTTAGTATGAAGAACGTTTTATTAATCTAAGAACCTAAAATAACCTAAAGAAGTTCTATGAATGTTAAAGGTTCTTCATAGAACCATTGATGCCAATAAATAACCTGTATGTAGAGCTTTAGTTAGTTAGTATTGATATTAGATATGTATATTTGATAGATATTTCTACAGTAGTATGAATTTAGCATGTTAGCAGTATTTGTGATGTTTTCCCAGTTGGAATAATCACTTCTGCTTTTTTTATTCACGTTTGTAAGTCGGTTTGGATCAAATATGAGTGCTAACTGAAGACTGTAAATTCAGATCCTTCTTTTTTACATTGTGGGACTATATTCATAAGCACACAATAACAATACTGTATCACAGTAGTTAAAATCTAAGGAGAATTATCATTGTCTTTAATTACCCAAAAAGCATCACAATGCAAAATAATATGTACAGTAATACTAACTGTGGCTTAGTGATATGCAAAAGTTTGATGTGCAATGACACAGGTCATTGGCTACTTGTTATCATAACTTTGATCCGGATCTGTTTGAAAGTGTCCAAGCCCGTGTGAAGGACTTTGAGAGAAGCTGTTTCTCCTAATGTGAATTGATTTGTGGTACGCAGCTTCAGCTCCAGTCCTCTGGTGCTGCTCAGGATTGCAGTTGTTCCTCAATCATTGTGTGCTCTCTGCGCTGCAGTGCTCTTTTCAGAGTAACCTTGAGAGGAATCCTCCGAGGAAGAGAGAGAACAGGGTCAGAAAAAGTGTTTAACGGCACGGCAGGAGCGTTTGTCTCTGATCTCTGCTGGTGCTGATGCCTTATCTGACTCGGCCATCATTCAGGACTCATTCAGGAGTCAGGAATAAGATTATCACTCGAGGTTGGTGCAGCACATTTTCATGTCCATGTCATGTATTAGATTAAAAATTTTAAGGTTGGAAATCATGTTAGTTAGTTTTCTTTTATTACAATATTGCAATTTTCACAATAACTCCATATCCCCTGGTGCTGCTCTGATTTTAATATGAAAAACTGGCAATTTGTTAAAGTAGGCATGAAACGGAATTTGCGAAAGTCTTTTCTTCACAATTATATGTATATCTGAGTAAAATGGCTTCTCAAATTAGAAACAAAATTAAACAAAATTACTTTTTTGTTTTTGTCCTTTTGGAATTCATTGGATGGTTGTAGTTTGCTATTGGTAGATCTCATGTGAGTGATAGGATGTCCCTAGTAAACTACTAGTAACTAGTATTCACACTAAATGTGCACAGATAAATCATTCATGATACTGAATTGTCCATTTTGATTTCATGGTGATTTTTAAGAAATATTCCAAGTAATCCTTTCTTTTTTTAAGCAAAAGATGTTTTCTTGGGATTATTGTTCTAATCGGTGATCAGTTTACGTTTTTTTGCCTTTGTGTCTTCAATATCACTTTCCATCCTGTTAGTCTTCAAAATATACTTGCATAACAGCAGGTTAACGTCTGGGTAAATGTTTAGAGTGAAATCGAAGGCATGCCAATTTTTAGAGTGGAATGGAAACATCTAAATTGAAGCAGAACCTCAGAAAAATACATATTTTCACACCAAGGTGGAGCCATGTTTAAATTCCCATTCACTTGTGTAGTGTTTGAACCAAAATCTATACATTACTCTCTCAGCATGCGTTCACAGAGAGAAGGGTAAAGGCCACCAACCTCTTTGAAGCGTAACAAATAACAGTGACATCACAGTCCTCTATAGATATGTGATTTATTTAGAATTTTCTTCAAGGTTAGATCCAGATGTCCTCAGTTTCACGATGATGCAAACGGAGGGTGAGAGGTTTCTTTGAAACTGCACTATGCTTATGTTTAGTATATTGCACGAGTCTGCATATAACTGAATCATACTGTAATCTCTCACCCATTAATCCCTGCGGTAAAATATGAGCTCCTACAGAAGGAATTCTCATTTCCCCTGGACTTCATTACACCATTTAAACCCGTTGAGTTACGTTCACCACTTTAAAGGGATATTTGAAAATGTTATCATTATTTAATTACTCACCCGTCATTTTGTTCATCTTTGAAACACAAATGAAGATATTTCTCAAAATAGATAGTTCATAAAGAGATCGTAAAAAAAATCCATATTGAGCGCTTTATATGATGAACAGATTTAATTTAGGCTTTCATTCACAAATAAACACTGATCAGCGAACAAATACTATGGTAAACGAACGGTGAACCAGACATTCTCTCATGTCACACCAGCCTGTTTGAGCTTCCGCAAGAACCAGTGAGGTTTATTCTTGCGTGTCGAGTAAGTGCGGTTTATCATATTTGAGGATTCTATGTATAATGTGCGCTGATCAAAGTTTATATGCAAATAAAAGCCTAAATTAAATCTGTTCATCATATAAAGCGACTGTGACCACCCTTCATAAGACTTCTAGATTCATATGGATTTACTTTACAATCACTTAATGAACGGTCTGAAGCATCAGTTTTGGATGAATAGGCTTTCAATGGAGGAAGAGAAATCTCTCAGATTTCATTAAAATATCTTTTTTTTTGAAGATGAACGAAAGTCTTATGGGTTTAGAGCAACATGAGGGGGAGAAGTTAATGACCGAATTTTCATTTTTAGGTGAACTATCATTTTAAGAAAGTATAGGTCAGTTTTAATTTCATGTTGACTTTAAGGATGATGATTTCCTTGCATATTATATATTTCACTTATCAGGGTTCAATTTGTACTAGCGACAGTATGAAAGAGTAGAAGCACTTCCTGTTTTTAATGAAATGTTGCATTGACAACACCCATCCAAATGTGGCTCAGGCCAGTTTGTGCTGGAATATTTGGGGCTAAAATGGAGGCAGGGCATGAGGATGCTGGTGGTGCTGATGTAGCAGAGGCCAGGAGTGACTGTGGTCATGGTGACAGCGCACACAGAGAGATTTGTTCCAGGGCTAACGTGACTCACAGCGGCTCTGTCCTTTCCTGCGAGACCGCTGTCGAGACGCTTCTAACCATCCGCTCTCCTCCCTCTATTCCACCGCACTGATTCCTAGATCCATCTACTCAAGGCTTCTGCTGTCACTCTTGCTCTTTGAAATACACCAGATACATTGAGCTTTGGCCTTGTTGGCAATACTTTATCATGCCGAGCATGTGTTAGAGAAAGCTAGTTCAAATTGTGTTCAATTTATTACTCTCTGTATGATTATACTTCAAACACATTAAAAAAAGAAAGATGTACTGAAGGTGAAGCAAAACTCTAAGAGGATGGAGCATAATAATATTAAAACTGCTTTGTGTTCATTTTAATATAATTATACAATGTATATTGTGGCCCGGTTTCACAGACAGTGCTTAAATTAAGCCAGGATTAAGCCTTAGTTCAATTAGGGCATTTATAGCTTTTAAAAACGTGTCTTAGAAAAAAAAAACATTACTGGTGTGTATCTTGAGACAAAACAATGGCACTGACATATTTTAAAGTCCCCCTGTAGTCAATGATTGTATCCCTCAAAACTCATCTTTGATCACCAAAATGACATATTTGTGCCTTAAAATAGCTTGAATGTAACTCTACACCCTAGCCTAGAGTTTTCAATGGGCCTGAAAATTACAACCCGACCCGACCCAGCCCGTGGCTTTTAAAGCCCGGACCCGATGTAACCCGACACATCAACATGAATTATCTGCCCGAACCCGGCCCGCGGCCGGACGCCCGACGCCACCCTTTTGATCGGTGAGTGATGTAGAATAGAATGACTGCTCGCGCTTGACGCAGAGAGAGAGCCCCGGCGCGCACGCGTGCGCGCACTCTCACGTCTCCCACGTTCCGCCCATCCAGCTGACATAAACCACATTTCAATAAACGAAAAAACCTATCCAGTGATTTAAATGTTTTCTGTATTGACGCGAATCTTGTGCGATGTCCTAAACTGCCGAGATAATCACAAAACGTGTGCCGTGGCTAGACGTCCGATACGCAAACGAATGACTCATTTTAACCATTCACTTTAACTCAACACTGAACTCACGAGACCTCTGAATCGGTGTATAAAAAAACGGTAACACTTAATTAGATTAGTTAACATTTACTATTAATAAACTGCACTTCTACAGCATTGTTAATGTTAATTTCAATATTTAGATAGTATGTATAGGCCCACTATATGTGTTGTTGCCATTAAATAATTGCATTTAGTTTCATTTTTGTTAAAATATTATAATGTGGTTGTTTCTTTTACATCTATGCTGATTATGAAAATTGAACAGCATGAGTAGGCTAAGATGTGCAATATATCGTAAGATATGATGGGTCAGACTCAGACATGATTTTGACCACTAAATTAAGTTTTGTTTTGTAGAAAGCCTTTCTTTAAAGTGAATTTCATTTTGTATAAATTGTATCTTAATTTTAATCAATTTTTCATCAACCAATTGCCTGGATATAATAAATAAGAAGCAAATATTGCAGACAATAATGATCATGATATAGGAGGCGCGGGCGCGATTGCATTGCACGTGAACTGGAGTACATCTCATCATAAATTTTCTCATGTAAATAATAGTGTGTGTGTGTGTATGTATATATATATATATATATATATTAGGGCTGTCAAATGATTAATCACGATTAATCACATCCAAAATAAAAGTTTTTGTTTACATAAATATGTGGATGCACTGTGTATAATTATTTTGTATATATATAAATACACACACATGCATGTATATTTAAGAAAAAAATATTATTTATATATAAAATATTTATATTTATATATAATATAAATTATATATAAATCTATATACAGTATATACATGAAAATATTTCTTAAATATATACAAGCATGTGTGTGTATTTATAAATATAAAATAATTATACACAGTGCACCCACATATATTATGTAAACAAAAACTTTTATTTTGGATGTGATTAATCACGATTAATCATTTGACAGCTCTAATATATATATATATATATATATAATTGCGCAGCTCCCCCTGTCAATGATCTAGCACCCCCATCAGCATTAAAATGATCTGGCGCCACCCCTGAGCGACGGTGATTTCACCTGCGGCAAGTTTACTTTTCACCAACTCCATCTTCTTCTCCGGGCTAAAGCCATCGCGATGCACGTTGCACGCAGCAGCCAGACTTTCTTTACAGTGAACAGCAGCGATGAATAATAAATGTTTTTTTTTTTCACTGTACAATTCAAAAGATTAAGCCCGAGGTCCGACCCGACCCGAGTCATTTGCAAATATTTTCGACCCGAACCCGCGGGTCCCGTCAGGTTTGTCGGGCCGACCCGACCCGTTGAGAACTCTACCCTAGCCTCCTTTAGTATAAGCGGTTCTATGAAAATGCAGATTAGCCCCGCCTCCACTCACTCACTCCAGCTCAGAGATCCACTAGTTGACGATCACACGTTGACCTGATTGGTTACAAGGTAGTTTGTGACGTCGGAAACACCAGTGATTTCAAACCGCATTTTTGAGACTCTTTGGTTCACTGCAGTTTTAAGGAGAAAATCAAGCATAATTAAAAACACTACATAGACATATAAACAACATGAATCGCTTGATTTTCACTTAAGATATGCCAGTGCAATTTGCTTTCAGTTAAAACAGCTCAAACATGCATTTTAGTCTGGGACTAGCTTAAGCCTTGTATGTGAAACCAGGGGATTATATAGTACAAAATACAATGATGTAATAATCTTGTTTTCAAACTGGTTTCCCGAACACTCCCCCTGTTTTATATTGGTTGAACAAACAGATAGTCCCTCCCCAAACTCACTCCATTGGCCAAATTATGCATTGAACAGGTTTGGTTGAGATTCACCCATTTACTGTTAAATGAACTTATGTTTCTATCAAGCTAACTGCTTCATCTCGTTATAGTCCTTGTTATGCCGGGGATATTGGTATTCTCATGTTTGTCCCCTGGGCTGTGTGTGACCACCATACACATATTCCATCAGCCTGCTGGATAATGGATAGCTTAGTTTTAATTTTTGTACAAATAATCGTTCACAATGTTGAAAATGGCTTCAATACCCTGATAAGACAAGTGACTCGGCATGTTTTGTTAAAGGGTGCACAGTTAAGGCTTAAATTGCTTTTCACATGAATAATGAATAAGCCTGTTAGGTGTATTAATAGGGTTATTATGTGGGATGACATGTAAAGGATTTATAATGCCTTGTATGAAATGTTGTTAGTAATTTTAAGTTACAAGTATTGGTTAATGGCATTGCTACTGTAGGAATAATGGATGCATTCGTTTGAATATTTCATTATTCAAATTAGTTTTGAGTGTTTCTTCTCTTCTCAAGTCTCTGTGTTTGTACATGCTTTTGCATAATGATAATTATGTGCCCCTCTTTATTTCCTCATTAGACACGGTTCCAAGCATATGACTTTTATTTTTTAGGGAAAGTTTTATTGTTTGTTTGTTAGTTTTTTCAAGTCAATTGGGTCCAGCGTTATTTGGACCCCACCTTTCTTCAAAATATGAATGTGAACAAAGGAAATGGTGGAAATGAGTTTAACATTCACAAGTTATTTTTTTTGTTTTGGGTGTATTTGCATGGCTGTCATTAGTCATGATGGCTCTCAGTACAGTCTCTTCCTCTCTCTCGAGTCTCGACATGTGCTGCCGCTCTGTTGGTCACTGTTGTTGAGCAGGTTTCTCCTCTCTTCGCCAATTTTTGACCGCTGACATTTAACTGGCTTGAATCTTCTGCCAAAGTGACCCTTTAGAGGCCATATTATGCCCTTTTACAAAGTCTTGATTTTGTTTTTCAGATCTGCTAAAATAGGTTTCATGCTTGAATGTTCAAAACACATAATTTTTGACATATTCTACAATGTTGCAGCACCTCTCTTCCCAGTCTGTCAGTAACGCTCTGTTTAGTTCCTGTCTCTATGAAGCCCCTCCTTCCTAAAAGCACATGTACTCTGATTGGAAATGCCATCCCCTTACCATAACAATTTGCACTTTCTGTAAAGCTCGCTGCAAGCGCCAGTCTGTCTGGGTTCACAAAACCATTCAGGCTCACAGTCAGCATATGGCAAGTGCCACCGTATGTACACAGAGACATATCATAAGATATAAGAAATTTGCTTTAGAATTTGGTTAAAATAAGGTGTTTTAGAAAGAAGCATAATCATTTTCTCTAAATGCTAAATGGGCACCTGTGTGTGTGTTTTGCTGAGAGGAACATGCAGTGGGTTGATGTTTTTTGGAAATGTACTAGTCACGGGTGCAGATTATCCTTAATGCGACTATTTATTTGCATGTTTTTTTGTAAAGAAAGAGAAAAATTCTCTCGGTTTGAAAAACCATGTTTAATCTCAATGAATGTCAACATTCTGTCAAAGCCATTTGATGTGACCCGGCAAACCAACAGCGCTCTGATCCTAGCTTTAGGGATTTTCATTGACATTAGCCACTTTTTGAAATTATTGTAACATGATATCAGATCAACAGAATACACACCCAAACAAGATGACTTTATAATCCCTGATGGTGTTTCTGCATACAAACAGCTTAAAGGGATAGTTCACCATTTTTTGTCATCATTTACTCACCCTGAAGTTGTTTCAAACCTGTATACGTTTCTTTCTTCTGTTGAACAAAAAATAAGATATTTTGAAGAATGTTGTTAACCAGACAGTTTATGGACCCCATTGACTTCCATACATATGAAAAAAATAATAATATGGAGGTCAATGGGGTCCATCAACCCATATTCTTCAAAATATCTTCTTTTATGTTCAACAGAAGAAAGAAACTCATACAGGTTTGGAACAATATGAGGGTGAGTAAATTATGACAGAATGAAAGTTTTTAGGTGAACTATGCCTTTAAGACATATATGATGGGGACATGAAAATGTACTCCAAAACAGAAATGAGCCCCTCAGGGCTGTCATCATAGGTTTGTGTTTTCATTGGCAGTTTGTGTTCGCTAACACTGAGATTCACTGGAGTCCCATGAGCCTCTTCACACTCTAGCTCATGCGCTGCTTTCCTGTCGTCTCTCATTGAAAATGATGATCTACACTCCCGCTGGCGTAGTCTCTGCTTCAAAAACTGAATTACATAATTGTGTCTTTCATCACTGGTGAACAAGCGGCAAAGCCATTGCCCACCCCTTATATCATAGTTAATTCACAATCAGCTTGATCCTAAAGAGATGTTAGGAATAAAGGTGCCAGATCTTTTACTGATATGTTGCAACTTCTGAGAAATTACAAATTAAGAGCTACAACATGAAACATGTTTCACAGCCCATTTTACTTTCATTATCTGATATATTTCCAAGTGCAACAAGATTTTTTATGAGAAAAAATGTCAGAGGAGTTTGTTTGGTTATATATATATATATATATATATATATATATATATATATATATATATATATATATATATATATATATGTACATACACACACATGCTACTGTTCAAAGGGGGTCAGTTAGTGTCTTTGAGAGAAGTCACTTATGCTCACCAAGGCTGCATTTATTTGATTAAAAATGCAATAAAAACAGTAAAATTGTGAAATATTATTATGAATTTACAAAACCTTGTTCTATTTAAATATATTTTAAAATGTAATATTTTCCTGTGATGTGAAAGCTGAATTTTCAGCAGCCATTACTCCAGTCTTCAGTGTCACATGAATACACTCACCTAAAGGATTATTAGGAACACCTGTTCAATTTCTCATTAATGCAATTATATAATCAACCAATCACATGGCAGTTGCTTCAATGCATTTAGGGGTGTGGTCCTGGTCAAGACAATCTCCTGAACTCCAAACTGAGTGTCAGAATAGGAAAGAAAGGTGATTTAAGCAATTTTGAGCGTGGCATGGTTGTTGGTGCCAGACGGGCCGGTCTGAGTATTTCACAATCTGCTCAGTTACTGGGATTTCTAGGGTTTACAAAGAATGGTGTGAAATCCAGTATGCTGTGTGTATGCAGTCCTGTGGGCGAAAATGCCTTGTTGATGCTAGAGGTCAGAGGAGAATGGGCCGACTGATTCAAGCTGATAGAAGAGCAACTTTGACTGAAATAACCACTCGTTACAACTTGCAAGAGCTCACCAAAATTGGACAGTTCAAGACTGGAAAAATGTTGCTTGGTCTGATGAGTCTCGATTTCTGTTGAGACATTCAGATGGTAGAGTCAGAATTTGGCGCAAACAGAATGAGAACATGGATCCATCATGCCTTGTTACCACTGTGCAGGCTGGTGGTGGTGGTGTAATGGTGTGGGGGATGTTTTCTTGGTACACTTTAGGCCCCTTAGTGCCAATTGGGCATCGTTTAAATGCCACGGCCTACCTTAGCATTGGTTCTGACCATGTCCATCCCTTTATGGCCACCATGTACCCATCCTCTGATGGCTACTTCCAGCAGGATAATGCACCATGTCACAAAGCTCAAATCATTTCAAATTGGTTTCTTGAACATGACAATGAGTTCACTGTACTAAAATGGCCCCCACAGTCACCAGATCTCAACCCAATAGAGCATCTTTTGGATGTGGTGGAACGGGAGCTTCGTGCCCTGGATGTGCATCCCACAAATCTCCATCAACTGCAAGATGCTATCCTATCAATATGGGCCAACATTTCTAAAGAATGCTTTCAGCACCTTGTTGAATCAATGCCACGTAGAATTAAGGCAGTTCTGAAGGCGAAAGGGGGTCAAACACAGTATTAGTATGGTGTTCCTAATAATCCTTTAGGTGAGTGTATATATATATATATATATATATAAATAACAATATATAAATATATATTTATTTATATTATATCTTATTTATAAAAAAATAAGTATTTTTGCAGTGCGCCATCTCTCTTGATTCATAGCAGATCTAGAAGAAATCAAATTTGTATTGTATTTAAGAATGGCACTGTCTTCCTCGTCTGTCTGTGTGTTTTACTCCACTTTTGATCTACTGCAGTACTAAATCACATCTAAATGGCCTATAATCTCATATTGCTATTAGAGCAGTGTATCAGAGAGATGTGACCGCTCTGGGCTAGGCTTTGGTTCACAGAGCTTTTAGACCCTGTTCTTTAGCGCTGACATATGTTCCTGTAGGAGTCTAATTGAAACGCAAGTGTTCCACCAAGAGTTGATTGAGTGTTTTTCCCAGCAGAGCCATCTCACACACCGCTGCTCCTACACGCCACTATTGCTGTCCTGTCTGCAGACATGAATAGAGCTGTATTTGGGAACTGTGGGGGAGACGGTTGTTACAGTTGCACCGTACTGTGTGCACAAGTCTGTGTGCTCTGCCTACGCAGGACTAGTTACATGGGTTATTTACAGGTTATTATTACTCTCAAATCTCTTTGGAGGTGCTATGCCAGAATAGCAGAGCGAATTAGTACAACTTAAATATCAGTTTGTTTCTCACATAAAGCTATCAATTCAGACAGCTTGAAATTTAGCATAAGAGTTGTTGACTGCTTTAGTGGTCTTTTTTTGGCAACCAAATTAGCAGTGCACTTTCATTGTGTGGAAGTCAGTTTCATTGTATGTAATGTTTTGTGTTCCACTAAATTATATATGAAGGTGAGTACATGACAGTGTTATTTTAGTATTATTTATACAAGTTTCATTGTTCTGAACAGAAACGCTTATTTGAAATGACCTCTAACCAGTTTATAATGTTATTTTATCGTGCTGTTTGGGAGTCAACCAATTAATTCAAATAAAATGGCCTATGCAAATGTGACATTGACGCATCCAATGTGAGTAAAATGCCCCAATTTTTCCGACTGCATCCTGCAGTACTACAAACCACGCCCCTACAAGTTACGCCCCCTTACAATGAGACAGCCAATTAGCACCTCCCTCTAGAACCATTGATGTCATCACGAGCCTCACTTCTTTTACAGTAAATTTACATCTTATTGAAGGGGTAGGATTAGGGTAATTTTAGGTTTGTGGTAGGTTTTTATATCTGTATTTGATTGTATTTGAACCATTACTATTCAATAAAAAAAAAAAAAAGTGCCATTATATTATTTACATTTTACCAAAATCAAGCTTAAATGAAGTTAGGTTTTTCACCAGCGAATGTCAGAAATGTGTGTTTTGTCAGTCATTAGAATGGCCGCATCTGAGGCAGTAAGTGCCTCGCATTGCATTTATATCAATTTACACAGATTACAAAAGATTATTGTTGCTATGAGTTAAAATATTGATTCTGCTCGGAGTGAACGGATCGATTTTTTTAGGCCCTGGGTCAGAATGCCTTTGATTGTTTCAGTATAGTAATGATAGCACCATTGATATTTGTGTTGTTTTTAATGAAATCACGCTTTCTTGAGCTTAGCCACAAAATTGCTGATGCATTTTCATCGTGTCAGCACTTTATCGATCAAATACTCATCAGAACCCACTTATGCATGGATTTTTCTATACCAAACACTATCTAACCAGCCCTGAAAGCAATCGATATTAGAAATGATTTTCCCAATGGCAGTGCAGGCCTCTGTATTGGAAGACATCCAGAGAACATGCAAGTATTATATTAGTCATAGTTGAACGACCACAGAGGACAGTATACCGCAGATCCCTGTCTGTTGCCGCCAACTGGGCCATTTCTCCCTTGGACCGATCACAACTGCTGATGAGCTCATAGCGCCCCAGATCCACCTTTACAGACATTTATAGTTTTACAACCATCTCCTCCTCTATTGCACAGTGTTTACTTTGAGTAACAAGGGAAGCACGTCAATTTGTTTTATTGTCATTTACAGCTCTACGATCCACATGGCTGTTCAGTTTCTGTGTATTCACTTATCAGTGCCATCCACGATAACGTAATAGGACTTGTGCCGAGGTGTTTAGAGCAGGGCTGCTGACAGATATCGAGATTGCTCTTTTTTTTGTCTGTCACAGAGAAGGCCGAATGTCAGACTGACCGGCTCATTATCTTCACAGACACAGGGTGATGTGGTTGCTGAGAGATGGATGCCAGCTGATGAGTTCTATTCAGAGAGGAAAACACAGCCAGAGAGATAGAAAAGAACAGGCAAATTACTAAATTAGTTGAGAATGTAAAAAAAAGACTGACAAAAAAGAAGAGCAGTGTCATTAGGAATAGGAATTGTAATGAATTTAATGATTGTGGCTCTGTATATATACAGTATATCTATGTGTAGGCACGTCTACATATCCTAAAGATGTGTGATGTGTGTAGAATATAATATATATATATATATATATATATAATATATATATGATAAAAGTAATAACTTGTGCGGTTTAGTGAGTGATTCAATACCCACAAAAAAATGTTGTTCCAAAATCATACTAAACTACTCATGGCGAAGTGAGGACAACTCGAGGTGAAAGAGGTGTTGTCATTGTCAGTTCCGGTTTTGATTCCTAACCTTAAATATGATCCTTTTCAGGTTTGCGCAGTGAAAGATTTCTGTACAGATCTTTATCGGTGTTGTAGAGCTCCTAAGTACCCTCTGAGATATTATTAATGTGGCTCAATTATGAATATTTGATTATTAATGCAATAACTGGAACCAGACCAATTTCAACAGATTGTACGAGGCAACACAAAAACGATGGTTTCATGAATTTCCCTCAGGAACATTTTAATCAGCCGTTTTTCAGGGAGGCTCAATTGGTTTCTTAAAGTGTTTTCCCCCAGAATGTAAAGTGGAGGAAACAAGGTCACTGCGAGAGCTGCTGCACCTATTTACATGCTGTCAGTGTTATCCATGTATTCATTTGTAAGCTTACAAGAATTTTAATGTATAATACTTTTGTTGTTGTTGCTGTTATCACAAAAGTGATTCATGTTAATCAAGATTATACAGGTAATGTTTCTTTCTGCTGGAAAATCCTGCTGAAGCCAAGCTCAGTGTATTGCTTGTTTTACATGATTTTTATTTGGTCCAAGCAGGTCATTATTAGCGGATCCAAGCTGGTTAAGATGGTTGATTAGCTAGTGGAGCAGCCGTTGGACCTGTTTTTTTACCTGGTTGACCATTTTAAAAACTAGTTTGGGTTAAGCTGGTATGACAGGTTGTATAAACTGCTTAGACTAGTCTTAAAAGATAGTCATTTAAAAAAAAAATCTTCAAGACATGTCCTAACTTTTTTAAGTCAGTTAGCCTTTATAATATATATAACTGACTTTAAAAAGTTAGGACATGTCTTGAAGAAAATGTTTTTTAATGACTATCTTTTAAGACTAGTCTAAAGGTAGATTGTCTTAACAACTGGCAGCTGTGTCTCTTCTAGCGTCATTTTTTTGACATTGTAAATGCATTGTTTTAAAGGGTTAGTTCACCCCAAAATGAAAATTCTGTCAGTAATTACTCACCCTCATGTTGTTTCAACCCCGTAAGACTTTCGTTCATCTTCGGAACACAAATTAAGATATTTTTTTATTAAATCTGAGAGCTGGATCACTCCCCCATAGGCTTCTTAAGGGATCGAAACTTGCCGGCCCAGAAAAGTTAAAGACATCGTTAAAATAGTCAGAGTGACTACAGTGGCTCTATCTTTAAGTTTATCAAGCGATGAGAATACTTTTTGTGCGCAACAAACAAACAAAAATAACGACTTTATTCAACTTTTAATTTCCTTCTCTGTGGGCCGCGAGACTTCACGTAGTGTAACTGCGCAGCGCTTCTGTTGTACGTCACACGCATCACACACATGACCAGCGTCGGCCAATAGTGAGCCTACGTGTGACGTACAACACAGAAGCGCTGCGCAATATCACTACGTGAAGTCTCGCGGCCCACAGAGAAGGAAATGAATAGTTGAATAAAGTCGTTATTTTTGTTTGTTTTTTGCGCACAAAAAGTATTCTCGTTGCTTGATAAACTTAAGATTGAGCCACTGTAGTCACTTGGACTATTTTAACGATGTCTTTAATAACTTTTCTGGGCCGGCAAGTTTCAATCCCTTAGAAGCCTATGGAGGAGTGAGACAGCTCTCAGATTTAATCAAAAATATCTTAATTTGTGTTCCGAAGATGAACGAAAGTCTTACGGGGTTGGAACAACATGAGGGTGAGTAATTACTGACAGAATTTTCATTTTGGGGTGAACTAACTCTTTAAGCGGGTCAATTGTGTACAAACTAGTCATCCATAGTTCAAGAATACAAATAATGTATTTTGGAAGTCAATTTGAAAAAATAAGTCACCCAATATTGGTATACTGTTTGCCGCCTTTGTATATCATCAGAATATACAGACTACCTGTATGATTCAGCAAAGAGTGATTTCTAAAAGAGCAAATCTCATAAAAACATGCCCATGTAACAAATAATACAACATTTTAATTACAGAAATGGCATTCAGTATAAAGACAATGAAGCCCTTTTGGAGTTTTTGCTTATAATAATTATCCAAATAAAATAATCATTATATAACTGAATAACAGCATGTGTTCTTCTATAATTTCAGGCTGTCGTTTAGAGCTCTGTGCTCTAGTAGGTGCTGTCCAAGGTCCTGAACTTCTCTAGCCCAGCTTCACTCTACTACATGCTAACAAGCAGCTCCTGACACCCGGCTCCAGCACTCTTTACATCAACACACAACTTTCAACCATGGATGAGGGTTACAGAGATCGTTCGGCCTTTATTAAAGGCGCTAAGGACATTGCCAAAGAAGTCAAAAGGCATGCAGGTAAAAAGGTGGGCCGCCACGTGGACAAGGTGGCTGATGAGTACACCAAACGCTCATATACTCGCTTCGAAGAGGAAGACGATGACGACGACTACCCCGTACAGGCCCAGGACGGCAGCTACTACCGCAGCAATAGCAGGGCCAATGACGACGAAGGGGCTCACAGTGACTCTACAGAAGGCCACGATGAGGATGATGAGATCTATGAGGGCGAGTACCAGGGCATCCCCAGAAACGACTCAGTGGAAAAGGGTGACAGACAGGTGGACGGAGTGGGACAATCTCAGTTCCGGGACGTAGCGCAGTATGAAGGCGAGAGGAGGAAGGACCAGGAGGAGCTGGCACAGCAGTATGAGACCATCCTTCAGGAGTGTGGCCACGGCCGCTTCCAGTGGACCCTCTACTTTGTACTGGGTCTGGCTCTGATGGCTGACGGCGTGGAGATCTTCGTGGTGGGTTTCGTCCTGCCCAGTGCTGAGAAGGACATGTGTTTGTCTGAGCCCAACAAAGGGATGCTGGGTAAGTCAGGAACAGCTTATTAGCTTTTATTTGTTGTTTTTTTTGCTATGGAGCGCAACAGTGCCCATCACCTTTTCCTGCAATCTTTTCTGCAAATGTTTTTTCCATTCATTTTTCCAATAGGGATTTTAAGAAAATTAAGAGGTGTATAAAAATATTACAAACTTTGATTTGAAAAAACTTAACAGCTTTAATGGGGGAAATATTACTGTATTACAGTTATTATTGGCTCTTTGACACATTGCTTTAGTTCTCTTTTGTAAGTAATTTTGGATTAAAAACTTTGGACAAAAACCACCAGCCAATAGGCTGGCCAGTTTGGGAGCCTACTAAGACAAGATGTAAGATGTTTTTTCAGTAGGGATGTATAAGACCATGTTCAATGGCTACTTTTGCTTACAAAAATGGCTTTCTGTGACATAAAAACAATATTTATCTTAAGGCTAGTTTCTACTGCCATTTTGTGCCATCTGTGTCAGTCCATCCAGCAAGGACACTCGACCATCCTGGTCGAACCCAACGCAGCATTGACGCAGTTTGAGCTATAATTAACTGACAATAGACTGCTGAACAGCACAGTGTGCTTTCATAGCTTATACTGATTCCTGTGGTGTGATACAAATGTTCTAGTAGTGTGTTTGCATGAATAGAGTCATTGAATATCATGTTACATATCCCCCCCCCCCCAAAAAACAAAAAAACAAAACAATGTATTATCATTAGATCATGTCCACAAACACTCTTTGGTAGGTTTAACTGCTGTACTCATCAATCCACATATGTGTTGCTGCTGTTAGACCATATTCATTATGTTTCTTTATGTTGTCTCTTTTTTAAATGATCTTTTATATGATTATTGTGACATCATTGTGTTACAATGTGAGCTAGTGTGCTCATGTCATTGCTTGTTCATTGAGATATTCTGCCTGGGTCTCAGCTTGAGCGTGTGTATGTGTGGAGTGCCATTAGGGAGCAGGGCCCTTGGTCTCTCCCCTGTTACAAAACAGCCCTGACTCATGCAGAAGTGCCATCTGCATCTCTGCTGGGTCCTTGTGCCTAAAGTTTCAATGCATGCGCAGCTGCAGCTCTGCAGCAAAAATGCTTCAGCCTCTGTCACATGACATGCTCCAATCAAATCCAACAGCGTGGATGTGTGGGATGAAATGGCCCGCGGAGTTTTTTTTTCCTGCTCACTGCACCCAGCAGTCAACCTGCATGTTTCAATACTGATGGCTTAAAATGTAAGGAATGAGACCTAGAAGAGACGGCGTAATTTGTTATTATTGTTATTATTATTATTGTTAATACTATTATTATTTATAACGGCACTGAAAGTAAATCGCCTCATTAAATATTATGACAAATCAGCCGTCAAGGAGATTTTATGGTTTGATGGATTTGTGTTCATCATTTGTTTGGATAGATGGAAAAGGAGATGGATGGATGGATGGATGGATGGATGGATGGATGGATAGATAGATGGATAGATAGACAGATGGATAGATAGATAGACAGATAGATAGATAGATAGATAGATAGATAGATAGACGGATGGATGGGTAGATAGATAGACAGATTGATTGATTGATTGATTGATTGACAGATGGATAGGTAGATACATAGATGGATAGGTAGATACATAGATGGATTGGTAGATAGATAGACAGATGGATGGATAGGTAGATAGATAGATAGATAGATAGATAGATAGATAGATAGATAGATAGATAGATAGATAGATAGATAGATAGATAGATCGATAGTTAGATAGATAGAGAGATCGATAGATAGATAGACAGACAGATGGATGGGTAGATAGATAGATAGATAGATAGATAGATAGATAGATAGATAGATAGATAGACAGATCAATAGTTAGATAGATAGATAGATAGATAGTTAGTTACATAGACAGATCGATAGGTAGGTAGATAGACAGACAGATGGATGTAGATATATATATATATATAGAGAGAGAGAGCTCTCGATGACAGCAGCTTTTATGTCACAGTTCTTTTGCCCTGTTACCGTGACAACGGGGAGGGTGAAAGGTGACGCCAGGTCACTATACCTTTGACAGAGAGTTTTTAGTCTGTTTCTCACCAGAACACCGGGTGCCAAACGGCACATTAGTCTGGGTGAAACTGAAGAACAGAATACACAAACCTGCCACAGTCCATTGCGCTCCCCTCATCTGTGACGCAGAGAGACACTCGCAGAAAGAAAAAAATGCACTAAAAATAGTGCCTCGGCCCCTCCCCCGCTTTCTGTCTCTTTTTTCTTCTCTTCCTCCTCAACCCTGGAGCTTGTGTGCTTTCCTGTCACTGTGCGGGAGAATCACAGCCTCCTCTCCCTCCCTTCCCCCTCTGCTCTTCCTCTCTCTCTCTCTCTCTCTGAGGCGGAGGTCAGCTGTCTCCAGGCACTCCCCTCTCCTGCATCTCTGAGACCCCTCTGACATAATGCAGGTGGCCCCGCCCACGCAACCATCACTGAGCCCTAATTGGCTGGGTCATACTGGAGTAGCATAAAACACACGCACCTTCCCTTTAAATTCAAGGCATGTGGTTAACCACAAACACAGCTGTTTTTATTAATGCTCTCTGCTGAGTAAGTTGTGTTAAATCGCGCCACACGTGTTCACTGTTGTCATCTCCATTGTTCAGGACAGGGAGAGCAAATGTGCTCTGCATCACTGGCTTTGAAGGTCATAAACAGTCCTGCATGAGAGCAGAATCCAGCAGAAACCACAGAAAGCAAACGCTCTTCACATATACAGTACACATGTTTGTTTATGGAATATTATTGAGAAAATGATCATGCTTTCATCTAGTCTGTCGTTTTCTAGAGAATTGTATTTGTGCAGCCAAGGATCCCCCCCACCCCCCGTATATATACTAAACAAAACAATACTTTTTAAAATCATTTTAGTTTTTTTTTTAACAAATTAAAATGGCATTTTACACAACAGAACCTTTTTGTGCTCTGCAGATTAATAGATAGATAGATCTAGATAGGATCTGCATGTATTTGAGATGGTGCTGCAAATGTTAAAGTATCTGAGTTTGTGTGGCAGCTGTCAGCACTGCTTCTCTCTCACCTTGGCCTCATATCAGGCCTCTATGGCCGACAGCCGTGATGATGGGCCGTGATAGGCATCACTGCAATGCAGCGCAGGGGTTTGTTAACTCAACCCCTCCTCTCCTGGGCCCATCGGCTTACACTGCACAAACCACAGCTCTCAACACCTTCTGACTGTGCCAGTGAAGCGCTGTGTCCATTGGGCAATGCAGTGGCAGACAGGGGTATGTACTGAAATGGGACACTGGGATTTAAATATGACAAGGCCATACTCTTACTAACAGCTGAAAGTTGTGTATGCAGCCTGGGTTGAATTTGATGACATGACAGATTGGGTAATTGCAGAACAACACAAAGACAATAACATGAACACCATAAGAACCAAATATATTTACTTGACAATTGTGTAAGATACTTTTAAGACTTTTAAGATAGTTTTTCTCTTTTAAGAGACTTTATCCTAAAATATATGAAAAACAATCCATATACTGTTTTATGTGTGTTTGTATATATATATATATGAAGAGTTTGGTTCCAAAACGCAATAAATCCATTTAGATTAATTTGAGTAAAAATGTGTTTTCTTTACCAAGAAAGTAGAAAGATGAAAATCACTATTTTCTGTTTCAAACTTTCACATTGCATTTGTAGGTCATAATAACAAAAAAAAAAAAAATTAAATCCAGGTTTTGATTTTCAAAGATTTATTATAAAAACGGATTATTTTTTCCCCCAAAATGCAATAAATCCATGTTTTTTCTTTTAATCAAAATGCAATTAATCCATTGAATCAATATAAAAGTTTTTTTTTTCATATTGAAACTGTTGAAAATACACAACAACGTAAGTTTATTAGTATACTATTTTTTTAAGAACTGTAAAGAAGATTGAAAACATTTTTCCTCCCCCCGAGTGCCTCATCTTCTTAATCTCCTCACGTAAATGATTCGATTTCGATGCCTTACGTTTCTTACCCACCGCAGAAACAACCACAGGTTCATCAATGCCGTCAAAATTATTCATTTTTTGTTTGTTTGTTGATCGAAAAGTACAAAATAGATAAGAAAAACTAG